>NW_023459267.1:0-66760 GCF_013731165.1 Rhagoletis pomonella | reverse complement strand
GGATTATAACCCTCAGGCAGTAGAATTCTCCTTTCTGTGTTGCCAAAGAAGGGCGCTGAACACCTTTTGCAGAGAACCACTTTCTGCGTAGGCGGCCTTCGGCCGCACTTAGGGATTATAACCCTCAGGCAGTAGAATTCTCCTTTCTGTTTTGCGTAGAAAAGGAGCTGAACACCTTTTGCAGAGAACTTTTATATATTTTTAATGCTTACTATCCTATCTTCTTTTGTCTCTCATTCTTTTGCATTTTTTGGAGTTTGACAGCTGAACTCCGCCATTTAATTTGCATATGCAACAGGGAAATGCAATTATTCGTGTTTTTAAGTAATTGGTTGAATAACACAAGAAATAGTGTTAGTGGATATTATTCATTGCAGAATAATCACACATATGCACTAAAAGCTCAAACAGTCAACGACGTAACGTAGACGTAGGTTGACACAGACACGATCTACCTTATGGGATTCGCGTGTTAACGAAAACTCACCACCGCATGGCGGTGACGTTGCCGTTGCTTCTCTCTCTCTCTGTCAACAGTAAAATTGATATGCTGCTACGTACGTCAACCTACGTTTACGCTACGTCGTTGACTAACTGCGCTTTAACACTATTTTACGTTCGGCACACAAAGCGAGAGCATGTACAATGACTAATAGCTGATTCACATACAACTTTCTTCGCTTTGCTTGAAAGTTCTTTGCTTTGACATATAAGATCGATGTAGGCATATGCATGAGTATGCTCACATAAAAAACGTTTGAAGCAAAGCAAAGCAAAACGAAGCAAAATCTTGGGCAACTCTCAACTTTTGCCCGCTTTGGCAATCAGCTGTCTACATGTATCTTTTCTCGTGCGCTTGCATTTGCATTTAATGACAAAAATAGGGTAAATAGGAATTTTTATTGCTATTATTAATGCATATTATTATATTGTTATCTATTTTACAGATACAAAATATGGAGGAAAAGGAGAACGCAAAAGCTGTCAAAGAGTTTATTGTAGCATGCCTTCTGCGTTTTACGTTTTGTGGTCAAAGTTTGAACTGTCAAGCAAAGCGAGGAAAGTTGTATGTGAATGGCCCTTAAGTTCTCTGTTTATATGCATTGGTGTAGTGCTCAATTCTCTCATTGAGCCATTAAACAAATTAGTTATACCGAAATGATTAGGAGCACTAAGAAGCACCAATAGTTCAGTTGAAAGAATTTAGTAATTTTCGTCGTTTATAGCAACAAAACATGTACAAACGACGAGAAAGCGAAAGCATGCGAAGGCACACTAACACACTCTCACTTTTAGCTCACACTTGTTTATGGTGGCGCCCGCATTTCGCAGTGTTGGGAAATGAAACTGTTCCTTCAGTACGAAATCTATACAAAAACTATACTTTTCGACTGTAAATTGCATCGACTTTTTAATTTGCTCATATATTTTCTTAGTACATGCATACATAGATTCCCGTCAAGATCAATGATTTGATGGTATTCATGGGAAAGTTTATGTAGGTACATTTTACACTTTGAACATAAATGTGTGTGCACATATTTTAAGGTACACTTCTTAACAAACAAATTTTTTTAAGTTATTATGCATGTATAAAGACATCTTCTTTGAATTCAGTACTAAAGTTTGACATTTTATTTTTAGTATTTCAAGTGCTTATCAAAACTTTACGACACTCACGTATTGACAAGATTGGCCATTTATCTTAAAATTATTTAATTTTAATTATTTGTTTATAAAAATGCAGTTTATACTTTAATAAAACCCCAAGGTTCACTTTTTGCGCAACATTAAAAAAATCAACAAACTTTCGTAAAAGTTTCGGGCTTTTAACTCGATTTCCTAGAAATACATGTTTTGAGAATGCCGTTTGCAGTCCGATCAATTTAAATAAAGTGCAAGTTTAAAATAGCTGCGACTTATCGTTGATTTTTAATACATATATATATATTTTTTTTGATGGTGTTGCTCATTTTCGCTTCGTTAAAAAAAAAATCGCCTTTAGCTGCTTTAAACTTGCACTTTATTATACTAAAATTGAAATAGAAAGCTCGAAATTTTTACGAAAGTTTTTCGATTTTTTTAATGTTGTTCAAAGATTTAAACTTATTTTCATACAGTTTTTGTTAAGGAATTAACTATATTTTTATAAACAAATAATTAGAATTAAAAAATAATAAAATAAATAGTCAACTCTAGTCAATATATGGGTGTCGTGAAGTTATGATATTTAATAACATAAAGAATTAACGATGACACTGTTTCTAACTATATGAAGCTGATTTCGACATTTTGTTTTAATAAGATTTAGTATCGAAAATATTCTTTCAAAACTTGTCTAGGAATGTGAGGTTGATAGCACACCTTTTGCTATGTTATAATGGTTATTTCAAAACCTTTTTTCAAAACTTACAAAGGCAAAAACGAGAAGGCGAACACAAAAATGTAAAACGAATTCCCGCAGTGAATTTTCAGAACTACGTATATATTTATAGTATTCATCACAAAATTGTACTAAAAAGTACGGCGTAGTAAACGAAATTGTATCAAAAAAGTACAATTGTACCAAAAATGCCAACACTGATGTAGACCAAAGCAGAACACAAATAATATTAAACTCATTGATTTTCAGCCTCTCACTCGACCAAATGAATAAAATCCAGCTGGGTAGACTATACTCGATAGACAAAAATTGCCGCCACAAATAAGAGTTAGTATATTTTGAGTGTTCTTGTTTTGGTGGAAATTACTCTTAGCAATTTTTTGAATTAGTGTAAGTGCTCATTTCCACTAATTTTTTTGGTTCATGAATAAGTACACTAATTTTATTAGTACTCAAAGCCGGTCTCTGATATGCAACCAAAGTCAGACGCGTGATTTTGAAGGTGTTTTTATTTAATGAATTGTGATTAATTGGTTAATATTAAAGTCGTAAAGCAAGTTATAACTAATCGAGTAAAGTGTAAAGTGAAGGGGAATACAAAAATGTATTGGTGAAGTGGCTGCTTTAAGGATAATAGGAGTGATAAATGTACGCTAATTTCCGAATTTTACAAAAAAGGGCATATTTCAAACCCAATTTGTAAATAAATTAGTGACCAAAATTTATAAAAGTGAGTGTTTACATAATGCGTGGACCCTTGACTACAATTGTGTGGAATTTTTTTTGGATCGGGCGACCCCTTTGGACGGAATATCCCGAAACAGTTGTGAGCGCTTCTAAACCCCACCCATTTTAAATTTTTGTATGGTTATTCCACCTATTATTTACCTTCTCATACGTCGCCAGTATATTATTTTTCACCTCTCCAATTAAAGCGCTCATTGGCACCCTGGGCCATTGCGAATCATTCAAAGTTGTTTTATATCCAGCACATCTTAAAGTGAGTTTTGCCATATACTTCCATGTTTCCACCTTAATCTTGATATCTATAAAGGAACCTCCTGTGGTATTTGCACACAATGCAATAACAACTATGAAATAATATATGATTATTTCTAAAGTTTAAGCAATTCTACTAGATGAATATTGGTTCTTTTCTCACAAGGGATAAAAGCACAGTAATCCATTGAACTGATTTCTTCTCGGCTCTCCAAGCAGTACCACATCAATTTCAGCGAAGAAATATGTACAGAACTAATTATTTCTATTAGTGGCTTCCAATCTATATTTGAGAAACTGTAATGAATACATTTAAATTAGGCAATGTCGTATCATCACATAAATACTAACTTGTTTTTTAAAATAGTGCAACATCTTCGGGATGTGTCCAATACAAACTTCAGAAAACAACATATCCCAATGAAATGCAAACTTTTCTCATCTTTTTGGACTCGCTCTAAAAAAGTATTCGAAGCTTTCAGCCAGGAAGTCAACTTACTTAGTGCCCCATCAATTTCATGCTCGGTGTTTACCTCCACAAAATTGGACTAAAATATAACAATTACCTATTCGAAATATACAAACATTTTTTTAACACCCACAATATTTTCAAAATTCTTTTGGCAGCAGAGTGTTAACCGCCTCCAATCTTCTTCGCAAAAGTTTTCGAAACTGTAAACAATCCTTAATTTGCTTATCCACAAACTAAGTATTTCACCGGCAGTCACCTGCCCGTGTTCCACTGCGTAAGCACATATACCGAACACTCGTTCCTTCGAAATTTTCTTTGTTATAAATGCAATATCAGCATTTGTGAGCCATGCTAAATTTATATTTGTATTTTCGACGTTTTCCATCATCAAATCGGAAGCTTAAATTAAATTCACAAATAGCGGGCTAAACAATAGAGATTCCTCAAAACAATTGAAAATTAAATGATATCGATACCAAATACTTCTTTTTACCGACCTTAAAAAAGGAGGAGGTTATCAGTTCGTCTGAGTACCGGGGTTCACACCAAACTAAATAATCGGTAACTTTAAATTCAGTAATTTTTCTAAATATGTGTTTAAATATAAATATAATCTCAAGGTCCCCCGATTTTAGGGTTACCATTGGAACCGTTTTAAAGCTGGAGATCCAACCTCTTCAAAAATACCCACCTCTTGGGGCGGAAGTCTTATTATTTTTTAAATACTTAGGCTATCTGCACACTTGTCGTCTAATCATAGTTGCGTTATCGTCTCGCCCTGAACTTTTGGGCCGAGCAAATGCATTTCAAAGGAGATCCGCACACTTGTCGTTATCGGCAAATCGTAGAAGATGCAGAAACGGATAAATACGGCCTGTTTGCTAATCGTTGTGTACGCATCGTTTGTTTAGATTTTATGGGGAAAAATTAGTGAAAAAGTTAATATTTGCATTAAAATTGCATACAAAATAGTGTCTTTGGCATAAAATCTGTCGAAATTATTAGAAAGTGGATAATTGCAATAAAATTCAATAAATGTGGGCGTTTTAACTATAAAACGTGACGCAATTATAAAAAGGCTCTGTGTGCATGCACAAAACACATTTCGGGAGAAGAAAAGAAGAGATATTACTGAAAAATTATGTCTAGAATTGTTGCAGCAAAGTCCATATTTTAAAAATTGCAGGTTTTGTAAATATTTCGCAAAAATATCAACCAGAAAAACAGAAAATATTTTCTCCAAATCAATTTTTAGACGCCAAATGAATTGAAATATCACGACCGAGTGTGCGAAAGTAACTAAGGCTTTCTGCACATTGGTCGTCCAATCATAGTTACTTCATCGTTGCAATAATGATGCAACGATTACATGACGACGACGGTTTGGCACACTCGGTCGTGATATTTCAATTCATTTGGCGTCTAACAATTCACTTGGGGCAGGTATTTTCTGTTTTTCTGGTTGATATTTTTACGAAATATTTACAAAAACCTGCAATTTTTAAAATATAGACTGCGCTGCACCAATTCTAGGCATCATTTTTCAGTAATATGTCTTCTTTTCCTGAAATGTGTTTTGTGCATGCACACATAGACTTTTTACAATTTCGTCATATTTTATAGTTAACACGCTCACATTTATTGAATTTTAATGCAATTATCCACTTTTTAATAATTTCCACACATTTTATGCAGGAAATACTAATTTGTATACAACTTTAGTGCAAATATTAACTTCATCACTAATTTTTCCCCACAAAATGTAAAGAAACAATACGTGCACAACGATAAGCAAACGACAGGGCCGTAGTTATCCGTTTGTTCATCTTCTACGATTTGCCGATATCTAGCCGATGACAAGTGTGCAGATCTCCTTTGAAATTCATGTGCTCGGCTCAAAATTCAGGGCGAGACGATAACGCAACTATTACCATGTTATTACCGACATCGAAAACATGTTTTCGTTGCTAAAACTGGTTTTCGACCTAAAATTTGAGTTTTCGTCCATGTAAAATCTGTCAAACGAAAACAAGTTTTCGCTGAAAACCACTTGAAAACTCACGTTCCACTCATTCCAATCGGTGTCTGTACTAGTTTTTTTTTCGATTATTTATCGAAGTGGAAGTCATATTTTATCATCTTTAATACGCCATTTCGGATTTATTGTTAATTGGCTGACCAAAATAAAATAAGCATGGAAGTAAAAGTTTGTTAATTAAAAGAAATTGAAGGAAAAGTATTTTGGTTTTGTATTTGTGCAGCAAAACTGTAAACTAAGGATGTAAGAAATGTCAACGAAAATACCAACAGTCGGTGTGAACAGCCTTCAACCCACAATCCCAAAACTCGTTTTCAAAGTGTTTTCGTTGCCGGTGAGAACATTGTATATGAGTGGACGACAAGTGTGCAGATAGCCTTAGTATTCAAATTGTTTTACTTGCATTTTATGATTTAAATTTATTTCGCATTCGCATTTGTACTACAGAAGGTGGAGGTTGTATTTGTCTAAGTATTTCTTGTGCCTATTGTGAGTGTGAAGTGTGTGTCAATTGTTAAGTGTAAAAGTTGGATGTTCTATTGTAAAGACTAGGTATTAAACCCCTAAAAAAAAAAACCAAAAAACTAAAAAAAAAAAAAAAAAAAAAAAGAAACTTGTGCTAGTGCTTGATCCAGACGTTCTTACTAAGGTGAGTGCTACAGTTCTTTGTGATTGGCGGCAGCCAAAATGGACAGCGACGCCTCGGCGTCAGAGAAGGGGGAGCCAAACCAGGAGCTGGACACCAATCCAGCGTCAGACTGGTTTGAGGTAGGTAGAAACAGAAAACAAGCTGCAAGGAAAAGACAGATGAATAAAACTACAAAGGGGGGTCTTCCAATAGCTGAGTCAGAAACAGACGACGACTGTACCAAACGGACGGACACAGCAAGTACTACCAAAAAATCTAAGACAGACCAAGCTAACGGCACTTGCATCCCGTTACAAGGAATGTTAGTGAAGAGAGGAACATACGCAAAAACGACGACAAAAAACTTAACGGGCACTGCGGACATGAACAGCGAAAACAAGGAGAAAGAAACTTACAAACACTCTGACTGCGAACAAACACGTGCGACAGAAAGCAAAGGTGCGAACAACAGGGAAAAAGAAAAAGAACACATGGACAGTGTGTGCTATACAAAAAGGCACAGGGGAGATTATTGCGTTCTGGTGGACACCTCAAAATCCAACACGATAAACAACGAAAAAATGCGCAATGGCCTATTCCTTTGGGATATTATAAGACATTTTAATATTGAGGGGATTAAAAACATAAAAGCCATAGGTAGATCACTCTACAAAATTTTTTTTGAAAATTTTGAAGCTGCAAACAAGTGCGTTAGCAATCCCGACTTAATTAAAAATCAAATGAGACCCTTTATACCAAGAAGCTTGGTAGAAACAACTGGTGTTGCTAGACAAATACCTCTTAACTTCACTGAGGAAGAAATAAAAGAAAATATCATTTCAGATATTCCTGTTACAGCTATCTCAAGAATTACCAGAAGAGATCCCAATGACAAAGAGAAGTTCATTCCAACTCTCTCTGTGAAAATAAGTTTTGAAGGCAACGAACTACCAGAAACCATAGACATTTTTTGCGTAAAAATCAAAATGGTTCACTACATTCCTAGAGTTAGGCATTGTTACAACTGCGGCAGACTAGGGCACACAAAAATGGCCTGCAGAGCAGCCAACAGATGCATTATCTGTGGCAAGGCAGAGGGCTGTAGTAGTAAATGCAATGAAACCACAAATTCGTGCATACTATGCGGAGGGGATAATCACAATTCACTCGAGAGCAGGAAATGTTCTAAATGGGCCAGAGAAAAACAGGTGGTCGCAATTATGACAATAAAAAAAGTATCTAAGTCTGAGGCGATTGGGATGTACAATTTAAACAATAATAACCGTTTCTCAGCTCTAGAAAACTATGAGGGAAATTTTCCACAGTTAGAAGCAAAAAGTACAGCAAGGATCAACAATGATGAAACAGTAAATAGAAAACTCACTACATATAAATACAATTATGTAGTTAGAAATCATCAAACCCACACAACAGCTACACCTAACCA
This sequence comes from Rhagoletis pomonella, assembly GCF_013731165.1. Lineage (NCBI taxonomy): Eukaryota > Metazoa > Arthropoda > Insecta > Diptera > Tephritidae > Rhagoletis > Rhagoletis pomonella. Next base: position 58,793 of record NW_023459267.1, on the reverse strand, counting down.
TTCCAAAATCTTGCCGAAAGCTACAACCAAAACACAACCCGTCTATGAAATGCCGAATTGGTCTAAGGTCACAGAGATTGAAAAGCTTGTAAATCTCCTTATACAAAGGTACGACATTGACGTTAATGACCCCTTGGTTAACCTAATTCGCAATATAGGCGCAGTACACATTGAAGACAAAACTCCAAGTAACAAAGATGACAAGTCCAATAAAAATATTACAATATAACGTACAAAGCCTTAAAAGTAATAAAAACTATGTAGACTTCTTTAACACTAGTAATAACATTGATATAGTCTGCCTTCAGGAAATTTTTTCGCATGACAACCATACAACTCAACACAATTTAATGAACTTCAACTTACTCAGAAAGACTAGAATCGATGGATATGGTGGCGTAGGAATCGGATTTAAAAAAGGTATAAAATTTACGAAAATCAAATTTGTTTCAAATTACGACATTCTAATAGCCAAGACGATTAATCTTATTAATAATTTAACTATTTGCAATATTTATTTTCCTCCCAACCTTGACAGTTTAAATTTTACTAACGAACTGAACCGTGTAGTACTTTTTCTTAACAATCATGAAAACGTTATTATAGCAGGAGACCTCAACGCTAGGCATCAAGTGTGGGGAGACAGAATATGCAACACCAAAGGAAAAATAGTTGTTGACGAAATCAGGAACACCAATCTCCAGTGCATCAACAGTGGAGCAATCACTCACCGCACCGGTAACAGTGCAGGAACGGCAATTGACATAACTCTGACCAACATTAACAGCAGTTACACAAAATGGCACTGTCAACAAGTCCATTTGGGAGGCAGTAAGCATTTCCCCATCATCGTTGAGGTCACTAATAGCAGCAAAAAGCCCAACTATTTCATCCCCAAGGAACGACTCGCCCAGGAACTTGCTCAGTTAAAATTCTCTGACTTAGAAAATATCACGACAGAAATAGACAGCGTTAGGAACAGGATTAAAATTGACTTGAACACATCCAGGCGTACCCCTAAAAACTGGTGGAGTGATGACCTCAAAAAACTGTACAGATTACATGTCGCTAAACGCAAAAAAGCTAATCATACTAACAATGTTGAAGACATGGAAGGGCCAATTATAGCAACTAGTGACTGGAAAGAAGCGGTGTAGGCGGCAAAGAAAGCGAGCTACAACAGTAAAATTTAGGAGATAAACACTTGCCCCAACTCGACACAGACGTGGAAATTCATAAGAAATGTCAAAGGCAATAAGCGCGCGTCTCACAATTGGGCAGCTGAAGATGACCGAAACTACTTAGAACTGATAAGGAATCAAGCTCAACAAGCCAGCAACCCTTGTAATGTCATCACTCCAACCACCGCTGCATCAGTAAATGCCAACAACAGCGTTGACTTTTCATACAGCAGATTCGAAAATTTATTAGCAAGAAAAAAATCTACTGCTGGGGGTTTCGACAGAATTACGTTTAATACATTAAAGCAATTGTCCACTGAGTCCAAACAGTCGTTATTAGACGCCCTAAAAGAACATTTCTACAGCAACAGGGTCCTAGACGCATGGAGACAAATAAAGGTAATTCCAATACCGAAAGCAAACAAAAACACTGAGGACATAAATAACTTTAGACCCATTTCACTCATATCTGTCGTAGTAAAGAGCATTAATATGATGGTGAAAGAATCGCTGAACGAGTTCCTGGAGACAAGCAATAGACTTCCCAAGAAGAGCTACGTCTATCGAAAAATGAGATCAGCAACAATGTGCATTAACGAAATGCTACACCTTATAGCAGAAAGAAAGAAATGTAGGGAATATGCTATGATTTGTTTCTTAGATATGTCGGACGCCTATAATAGAGTAGATCTTGTTACACTTCATAATATTCTTCTACAATGCAACATTGACCCAACAATTGCAAACTGGATTAACAACTACTTTTCTAAAAGACATCTGACCCTAGGTAATCACACTGTTGAGGTAAACTCTGGCCTACCTCAAGGTAGCTGCCTTTCCCCAACGCTATTCAATATTTATACAGCCCAACTGCACGAAATTAATAACTCTCAGACTCAACTATTTCAGTTTGCCGACGATCTTGCGTTAATATCCACTGGCACAAACAGATTCTCTGCAGCTCAAAATTTACAAAACAAAATAGAAGAATTACAGGCAAAATGCGACAGCTTAAATCTCAAATTTAATCTGAACAAAACAAAATTCATGTATATGTCTGCAAACAATAAACAAACCTTTAGTGTATCCATCAACGGCCTAAACATTGAACAAGTCCATCACTTCAAATGGCTGGGAAGAACAATTAGCGCGAACTCAACCATTAAGGTACACATTAGTGAAATTAAAAAAGCAACAACTTCAGGTAAAAACCTTATTTCTAAATTAACATCTACCAAGTCAGGTATTTCACCTAAAACTTCTATAAATCTTTTTAAAGCGTTTGTACGATCCAAAGCAGAATATGCCAACACCAGTTACGCCAATGCCCCTAAAGGGTATAACAAGCAGCTACAAACCAATGTAAATGAAACGTTGAGGAGATGCCTCGGAGTTCCTCCAAACACTCCAACACTCATGAGATACGCGCTGGCTTGTGAACTTCCACCTCTTCCCAGAGCTGTATGGCTTACGGCCAAGGAACTTGTCAAACAGTGGTTGATCAATCCTGAACTTAGAATACAGATCCAGAACAGACCTCCCATAAATTCCAGCTACAGCATAACGTACGAAAAATTTAAAGCAATTATCAACACCATAGATACAAATGTAGCTTTCAAAAGACACCATAACCTCACCTGCTACGAATCTGAATTGGCCCAGTCCAAAAAGAACGTTACCCCTACACAACTCAGAGCTATCTACAACCAAAAAATTAACACGCTAAAAGAGGAAGGTTTCAAAGTGTATGCCACTGATGCATCGGTGTCAGATAACAAAATTGGCTGTGCAGTCTATGTGGTAACGGCTAACGTCTCATACCTGTTCAATATAGATGGAAACTTCACATCAACTTACGGTGAGCTAGTAGCACTTTCTCAAGCAATCACGATAGCCATTAATAATGATAGTAAAAAAGTAGCAATCTTTACAGACAGTCAGAGTGCAATTAAGGCCCTAAAAAGCCGCACCACACACAATTTCCTAGTAGCTGAAATCCATAACAAACTTTATCACTCCCAAATAGAAAACATTGCAATAGTCTGGACACCTAGCCATGTGGGTATAACCATAAATGAAAAAGCGGATATAGCAGCAAAAACAGCAGTTGACCATGGTAAATCTTTACCCCCAAAACTCACACCTTGTGAAGCACTGAGAAGGATTAGCAAAATGTTGTGGACTGAAGCCAAACAAGAATTTACCAACAAACTTCCAAACTGGGACCCGGACATAGTAGAATTTTGCACGCCCAAAGAAAAACAGCCATGGTTTAAAAACAAAAATGTAGACTTAGAAGCATACGACATAAAACTTTTTAACAGAATAGCTACTGGACACACGTACGGTAGCACTTATTTAACCAAATTTCAGCATTACAGATCAGACAATTGCAGCGCATGCAACATAAAAGAAACTCCTGAACACCTCATATTTGATTGTATCAAATATAACAACTTACGTAATGATAATTCTCTTTTCCGAAACTACCAAAATTTCAAACAGATTCTTCTTTCAAAACTGCCTGCCACATACAAACAACTGGCCGACTTTCTACATAGAAGTGGGCTGGATAAAGCACTATAAAAAAAAAACAAAAACAAACAAGGTATTGAATGAAAAAAAAAAAAAACAACATAAGAATTTTAGAAAAAATAAAAAAATTTAACTTAGAAAGTATTAAAATATACAAAACTATTGTATGTTTTATACAAATGAGATAAAATATACTCAACTGATTAGTTTCACTACTAGTTATATATCAACTTATAACATTCGTTTAAACAAATGTACTCAATCTGTCATTCTATGTTTGTGTTTTCAGTCTTGGTGTATTGTCTTATGTAGTCTTGTGTTGTTCTTAAATGTCATAAAATAAGAATGAGGAAAGCAGCTGTTACGCTAACATCAGCCAGAAAGAAGCAACATCAAGGAGTCGTATAATAAAACACTCTTCAACGCGGAATTTCAACAAAACACGTCGATACAAGATAAATGGAAGCAACATTGTCCAGCAGTTTAGCCGAAAGATTACAACTAACCAAACAATCGTTCGCAGATAGACTGGTGTTATGCTAAAGGAAGCTGTAATCCACAGCGTTTGGGACAAATAGCATTTCGACTTAGAAAAGAAACACTAACGTATTCAAATGGTATAAGACAACGATAACCACTGAATACATCACGTTTTAATAACCGGCTATTTAAGGTGTATAAACCTAGCCATAAATGGAACGTTCGATTTGTTCCTAAAGCCCCAAAAAAAAAAAAAAAAAAAATTTATTTCAGGAACGGGTCCCCGTGGTTGCCAGCCATAGATTTTTGGCTATAAGTTAAGAATCCGAACATTGCAAAAACTAAAAAAAAAAAAATTGGTAACAGCGTTGATAGAGGTTTTTGAGACAAATACAACAGTATACTTTTTTTGGGGCAGAAACAACGAAACAACAACTAAGGCAGTTATTAAAGGTCAAAACTCAAATGTAGCGCTTTTTCAAATCGATATATCTCGAAAACCGTCGCACGGATTCGCTTCACTTTTCATTTGTTTACAATTTGTAGAAAATGGATTTTGATTTGAGTTGGGAAGATGATAGTGATTCGGAATACGAAGAGGCACACCAGCAAATCAATTTCATTTGAACCGAAATTAATTCTACTCTTATTTTCTGACATTATTATTAATATCCAAATTTTGCTTGCTTTGTAAGTAAACACACTCAGCTCACCCACGGAAATAAACAACAAGTAATTAAATATTTTATAACATGCACTAGCAAAGTGACCTTTTCATTTGTTTACAATTTGGTTGTCAAGCACACTACAGCTGTCCGTTTGAAAAATGGTAAGTTCGAACTCATACGGGATCACAACTAATATTTAATACTTCCGAATACTTCCATTTACTGTCTTTGTTGCTACTCCATCATTTAAATATACTTTTTAAAAACTCTCAATTTTTCACAATTATTTTATTTCGATCTTCACAGTATTTATTTGCACTGTTGGAAAATAAAAGTAGAACTTAAGACGCCAATATTCTCGACTTAAGGTGAACTTAAGTTGCACTTAAGTTTTTGTTGAAAAAGTGGTTGATGAAATGCAAAATCTAAGGCTATCTGCTCACTTGTCGTCCAATCATAGTCTCGCCCTGAAATTTGGGCTGAGCACATACATTTCAAAGGAGACCTGCATGAACCAAAAATACAAGATCACGCCTTCTTCTTAGTAGCCCGTTATAATCGCATTTAGGAAAAAGTTGGGCGACTTTAACATTAGCCGTTTGTTTACATTTGTTCGTTGTTTACAATTTGGTGGTGGCTTTTTACTGCAATTTTCTTAATTTCCGCTTGTGACAACGTGTGTACACGTAAGGTAAGGAATAATTTAACGACATGATTTATAGAAGAATTTGCATAATAAAAATGATTATTCATGCGTTCAACAGTTACGCGGGAGACCTGCACACTTGTCGTTACCGGCTAGTTATCGGCAAATCGTAGAAGATGCAGAAACGGATAAGTACGGCACTGTCGTTTGCTAATCGTTGTGCACGCATTGTTTGTTTACATTTTATGGGGAAAAATTTGTGAAAAAGTTAATATTTGCTTTAAAATTGCATAAAAATTAGTGTCTTTGGCATAAAATCTGTCAAAATTATTAAAAAGTGGATAATTGCAATAAAATTCAATAAAGGTGAGCGTTTTAACTATGAAACATGACGAAATTGTAAAAAGTCTCTGTGTGCATGCACAAAATACATTTAAGGAAAAGAAAAGAAGACATATTACTGAAAACTTATGTCTAGAATTGTTGCAGCACAGTCCATATTTTAAAAATTGCAGGTTTTTGTAAATATTTCGCGAAAATATCAACCAGAAATACCTGCTCCAAGTAAATTTTTAGACGCCAAATGAATTGAAATATCACGACTGAGTGTGTGAAAATGTAATCGTCATGTAATCGCGGCATCATGATTGTGACGATGAAGTAACTATGATTGGACGACCAATGTGCAGAAAGCCTAATGCAGCGTTTTTGCTGCATTTAAAATGCAACATTTAGCACTTTCGAACATATGTTTTCGAAGAGCGTTCATGCTATCGCAGTCACAGTATACCAGTAGAAAAGGTTTTTTTGTTGTGGCTGTTAATTTGGTCCCCATAAAGGACTTGAGGGTTGCCAGCAACTGTTTTGCCGCATTCAGGGTGCTGTGCAGCAAAATAATGTGGTGAAAAATTTTAACATCGGATAACTGGCGAGAGAAATATTGTTGTGCGCTTTATAAGTAAATATCACCGTAATAAAATGTTTTATACTTCAATACAACTAATTAGCGCTATTTTTGCAATTCGAAATGATCTTAAACATATTTGTAGTTAAATATGTACTTTATGAGTTAAATGCAAACTATCTTATATGTAAAAATATATTCCGATTTACTTCAAATAAATGATGTAAAATGTTTTATATATGGATCTAGTTTTAATAATAATATCTAGTACTTTCATCTACATTGCTTTTATTGTAAGTTTTCACGATTAGTTGCAGTTCTCTTCAATTGTCTCTGGCCGACTATACATGCTAAAGGTAAATAATTTCACAATTTCTACCCTATTAAACGTTTTTATTTTACTAAAATGTGATCAATTACTTAAGAATATATAATTTCCGATCAAACTATAACACTGAATGCTTGAGAAACAATTATTTAATTCAAATGATCAATAGTGAACGCAATCGGAGCGAATTTCGGAACACTGAGCGAATTATGCATATTATCAGTAAATTATTTCTAACTTTCTACCCTATTAAAAGTTTATATTTTAATAAAATGTGTTCAAACTATAGTACTGAATGCTTGAGAGACAATTATTTAAATCAAATGATCAATAGTGAACGCACTCGGGGCGAATTTTGGAACACGGAGCGAATTATGCATATTAACACTAAATAATTTCTAACTTTCTACCGTATTATACGTCTATGTTTCAATCTAATATGATTAATTACTGAATAATATATAAACTCCGATCAAACTTCACTACTGAATGCTTGACAAACAATATTTGAATCAAAAGATCAATAGTGAACGCACTCGGAGCGAATTTTGGAACACGATATAAAATATTGATGTTAAGACTAAGTAATTTCTCATAATCTTATATTTTAATATAATATAATTCATTAATGAAGAATATATCAACTCCGATCAAACTATAGTATTAATTGTTACAAACTATTTGAATCAAATGATCAACAGATAGCGCGCTCGGAGCGAATTTTGGAACACTTCATAAAATATTTACAGAGGAAGTACATTATTTGGTAGAGATCAAAATGTATTTAACAAAGTGTGATTGAATTTGACATTGCTCTCAGAAGAACCATCCTATAAAGTCAAATTGAAAAAAGATTGTATGAATTTTAATCGTTTGTTTATATTTTTTTACATAATAGTATCTTAAAAGAGAGCCGCATTGAGTTGTCAATAACACCTTGGGCCGTATGCATAAAAACTAAGCAATTACTTTTTCTCAGATTTTCATACCTTTCACTTAAATTTATTTGAAAAGGTCTGAAATTTTAAGAAAAAGCATTTGCTTAGGTTTTATGCATACGGCCCCTTGTTTAATACACCCATGATACAAATATTTAAAGGTAAAACCGCTTGCACAATTCGTCGGCCATCATTTACTTTTTGAAGTTTGTCTATTTTATAAAATTGAAATTTTGAGAGCAACTCAAATGCCAAATAAAGGTAAAACAAATAGATGAAAATATTGAAATTTTCATTTACTTGACACTGATAATGAGAATGTATTTGTGAGATTGGAAATTTGAAAACATTTTTGTAATGTTACCAAACTTTCAACGGTTTTACCTTCAGATTTTTGTATCATGAATACACCTTAGTCGAGATATCACGAACAAGTTTTCCTTTATTAATTTTTACTTAAAATCCTTAAATATGTATTTTGATTTTTTTCTGTAGAATACGTATTAATTTTTTTTTTTTTTCCGATTTAAAAAAAGGGAGGACGGTCGGATCTACGTAACCAGAACGACCTGAATGCGCATTGAAATCGGTTGTATTTTTTGCTAAAAATTATTTGTTATTATTGAGATACAGTTTCGCTACTGTTAAGAGATTTCTCGACATACTCTTTCAAATTACTGTTATTTATTATTTTTCTTATTAGTCATTTATATGTTTAGGACTTACTGTGGGTGCTTTAAGAATTCATTTTGTAAATATGTATGTACATATAAAAAACAAATGCGATATTTTATTTTAAATTATGAATTTTATTCGTGCAATTTTTTATGTTTAATAGTTTTGAGGACATTGAGGTTGGTTGGGTTGATTCTTTTATTGCATGCCTTAAACTTTTTTACTTTAAGTTATAATGTTGAAGATATGCCTTCTTGCTTTGTCAAGCACTTTAGCTAGGTGCGAGAAATTTAGCATATGCGCGTAAGAGCATAGAGTAGGTATACGGCTGTGCTGCCGCGATTCTCCAACATCTTGTCATCTACGAAAAAGCGATCACTGAATCTGAACTGCTATGAGCGTGTGTATTCAAAGCAAGTGCTGCGTTCGTAGCTATTCGACCTTAATAGCATTTTCGTAGATTTCACGAAAAATCGGACTACGATGGATTCTATGATAGCCTTGATTAGTTCGTGCGATTATGACTTATGGATCGATTATGGATGGGAACGGAACCTCAGTTGGGTTGCCGATGGACAGCGCCACTGAAATGAAAATGTTTTTTATTATGAATAGCAATAATTAAGTTTCATAAAGTTCAAGGTGGTACAATTTAAAAAAAAGTTGAAAAAAGAAATAAAGTATCTCAATCAAAAATTCCCGGCAGCCACAAAAACGCACTTAGTTGCCAGCTTTCAGTTGCTAGTTGCCATCGGTAATACCATTTCAGCCACTGGCCAACCAACTGAAGTTCGGTTGTCCTCCGTAATCGACCCATAAAATCGGAATCGAATATGCATGCACGTTCTGCTGAACGATAAACATTTTTTAAATGTGTGCTCTGTCCGCTAACGAATTCCAGCCATGTGTGAAATATCGTATGTGAAGCGTCCGTCTGACTTAACGATTGTCAAAGGCATGCCAGAAGATGTTTCATCATATGTTTTCGGCCATCGTCTTCTTCGACTAAGTTCATCGATACCAAAAACTTTACAACCTATATTTGCCAGCAGCCCTTAGTGTTTTTGCCAATGACATGGTACTATTGCACTGTTAATAACCAAATTAAGCCGCAGTTGCATTCACTCGTGATATAATAGCTAGTGTCGGCAAGCTGTGGGAATGCCCAGGAGATGGCGTTTGTTCAGCTATCGAAATAATTACACCGACGGCGGTGGGCAGCTCTGCTGGAACATATTTACCACAGCGGTGGTTGCGGCATTTTGTTCTGCAGCAATAGCCTGCAATGATGACTATAATGTCGACGAACAAAGATATAAAATTTAAAATGACTAACCTTATGCCCTGCCGATTTGGGAGACCACCCTTGGTCACGACCAGAACGCATTTACCAAGAGGAAAAACCGTAGGGATTGCAGTAGTTCTTGCAATCACCGTTGATGATGCTATGCTTGTAATTAATAGTCTGAAAATACAAAAAAAAGCATTAATGAAATCTTATACACATCAAATAAATAAATTTCAATAATTTGTTTACCATTTCACAAACCGAATTACCAAGAATTAGAAACTCACCGCGATGCGATACAGAAATAAAAACCAACAGGGCTGCATTTTCTTGGTAAACAACACAAGCGCTCAGAGCAAACTGATCCGCAAAATTATTTTGTGAAAAATAACTAATAGTTGAAAAGAGTTTTACACATGATTATCACATTAACTCATAAGTGCAAATTATTGTGATTATTTTTAGTTGCATATAATTGTATTACCTTAGACTTTTTTTAAATGTTTTCTAATATTCATTCTTTTGGGACGCAAAAGCAACCATGCGCTCAATTTCTTGTGGCGAAATTTGGTCCCCATAAGGGACTTTCACCACGAAACAGCTACAAAAACAAAAACCTTTTCTACTGGTATACTGTGATCGCAGTTGGCAAATGTACATTTACGCGAGTTCGAAATCGTATGCTTTTGACTAACAGCCGTGTTCCAGTCGCTTATTCAGATCCGTATGTATTACGATCAATTCTCACGCAGAAGATAATGTACAAAAAACCCCACTGAAAAGCAAAAAATAAATTTTAAACCGAAAATTCAATATAAAAACTTGAGTTGTTTTAACCATAACCGAACATTTATTTGTGTATATATTCATTTGTCGGTGCTGTCAATTAAAATTTCCTCACATAGATAGGAAACAAAACAAACAGAGTTGATCACAAATTGATTCAAATTTCTATCAGCATCACATCGATGTTGAATTTGCGTAACTTTTCATTATCCAAATAATGTAAAACAATAAATGAAATCGCGATCGGCGATCACTGAAACGCAGCTAGCCCCTGTATAGGCGCACGGTGCAGCGAACAAAGGTGGCGCCGTCAGTGGTACCGCTATTTTGGTTTTGCCGATTTTGACAGTTGTGGTAACTTGTAAATAAACCTTTGTTTACAAATCCGCGAAGAAGAAATTTGAATTATAAGTGAAAAATCAGTTTGAATTGTGTTAATTTGCAATTTGTGAGTGATTTTTGAGTTGGAGACTGCGTAAAAACTAATACAATGAAGTGCCGTGTGTTAAATTGCGACGGCCGTCTAGATGCAAAGAGCGTAGATGCAAAGATTTACGTTCTTTACTAGTTTCAACTTTAATCAGCAAATTTCTCCTCCCAGACTTTGAAGATTATGAAACCCTTACTATTACTTTTCATTTTATGGAACCCCAAATCAAACTACTAAGGGCCAGCTTTTCAGTGCCAGTTTAAACTTAGCTCAACACCCCTACTCTGCAACTCTTTCGTATTCGGATTTTGCTACGAATCGTAGAAATAGTATACTGCAATCCGAATCGTATTGTCCAACTCTCGAAATTCGTAAAAATGGCATGCCTCAAAACGTCGTTCGTAAGCTTTTCTACGTAATTTTGTACGAAAACAATTCTGTGTCGGAGGTGAAATAAAAGATGTAAATTGATGTGTGTTTGCAAGAAATATTAGTGGTGTTCATTTAAACAGATAATTTTGTCTTTCGCATATACGTATATTTTTATCCACTGCTTTATATAAACGAGCAAAAAGAATATTTATTGCCCCTTATAGAGAAACTTGGGTCCAGTTTAGTTATTTGTACAATGATTTTCGGTTGTTGTGTCCAAACGCAGACCCCGAATCCAAAAACTTTAAGATACACGTGTAATCAAAGAATTAAAATTTTATTTAAAATAAATGTTACAAATATCTGACCACTACCCTGCCAGCCACGGCTCACCACTTTCCCCTAAAATTCAAACGATTTACAAACACATTCACAACTTTTTAGTCATCTCACCAACACACTTACAAATTTTTTGTTCGAACTGTCAAAAAATGTCCCTTTGTTAGAGCTACATACACGATAAGAATTCGTACTCTAACAAGAATTCTATGCGTTAGAGCGAGCAAGTTAGAAACATCGGAGTTTTGATGACAGTATACATACTGTGAAGAAATGTCACTACGAAAATTTTGAAGGTAAGAATACGTATTTAACAATTTTATTTAATTATAATGTAATTTCTTCTTTTAGAATGCAAAACAGCAGCGACTTAGTCTCATTCTTAAGGTATGTATTGAGACTTTTTATATGTTTATAAATTTTAATTGATATTTTTGCTTGTGTACAGATTTGGGATTCACTATCAGCACCTTCAACGCTTGCATCTTCATCGCCAGGAGCACCATTAGAACCTTCTGCCCTCAGCTCCTTCATCGCCAGGAGCACCACCAGTAGTACCTTCTACCCTCAGCTCCTTCATCGGCAGGAGCATCATGAGTACCTTCCGCCCTCAGCACCTTCAACGCCAGGAGCACCTTCAAAGTGTAGGTCCAACTTGTCAAATTTTGCAAAGTTGTAAGAAAACTTAATTTTTCTGAACCACCATAAATGATTTGCAACTGTTAATATATATCAAAAGAAAGCTAAACCGATTACCTTTCTTTTGATTATAACACCGTTAAAATGGCTTTATGTTTTCATAAAAACTTTGCAACTTTTGTAAACAGCTATATATAAGCAGTGGAAAAGTGGTAAAATTTTGCAAAGTTGTAACAAAACAGATTTTTTGTGACTAGTGTAAATGATTTGCAACTGTTAATATATATTAAAAGAAAGGTAAACTGATTACCTTTCTTCTGATTATAATATTGTTAAAATCGCTTAACTTTTTTTATAGAAATTTTGCAACTTTTGAAACCGTCTATATATAAGTCGAAAAAACGCAATCAAATTTTGCAAAGTTGTAATAAAACTGAAGTTTTGTGAACCAGTATAAATGATTTGCAACTTTTAATATATATCAAAAGAAAGGTAAATCGATTACCTTTTTTATGATTATAATATTGTTAAAATCACTTAACTTCTTTAAAGAAATTTTGCAACTTTTGTAACCGTCTATATATAAGTCGAAAAAACGCAATCAAATTTTGCAAAGTTGTAATGAAACTGAATTTTTGTGAACCATTATAAATGATTTGCAACTTTTAATATATATGAAAAGAAAGATAAATCGATTACCTTTCTTTTGATTATAATATTATTAAAATCGCTTAACTTTCTTATAGAAATTTTCCATGTATGTGCAAATGAGTAATACTAATAATAAGAAATTAAGCCAGCGCATATGTATGTATGTAAAAATATATTTATTACTGTTAATTACAAGTTTTATTCATAATATTGGTTATTAAGTATGTATATTATGCATTTAAAAAAAAAAAATTTGCAAAGTAAAAATCAAAACATTTTAGGATTTTGTATTTAAAGTTTCCAAGGTTATTTTGAATTCGCTGTGAAGAGAATGCAACCCTGAGCCGGCAGAAGGGGGCAATGCTAGACAAGTGCAGCTATATGTTTTCCTTACGAATTATCTGAATGAGTGCGACAGTGATGCAAGGCTCACACGTACAGGGGGAAAGTGGTGACAATCTGCACACCGCCCATACAAATGTCACCAGTTTGTCACCAGAGTTGAAGTGACTGAAACCCGCGGTTTCACCAGATATTTCACTTGGCTGGCAGGGTAGCTTTTAAATAAATTCGATTTGCCCCAGAGATGGAATTCCAAAATTTCAAAATGTGCCTAATGCTCTGCAAAAGAAAAGGAGCTGAAAGTGCCACAAAATTGAAATGGCTTTTTTAAGGCTTTTTAAGAACCACATATGTATTTTTATAAATAGTATTTTTAATGTACTTCATTGAATTATTAGAGTAAAATCATAGTAAAATGGTGTGTATTTCTATAATTCTAATTTTTTAAAGGAAAAGTGTTAACTCACAGGTGGTCCCATACTAATTTGGTTTAAATCCGATAATTGGATCATGAATGAATTAACGATAATCTCAAATTTTTATATGAGAATTGAATCGGTTTTGTTTTTTGTTTGAAAATTACTTGTTCTAATTTTTAAGTGATTTTAATTTTAACTTTTCCAGTCTATCAACAATATATGATTGTTTTTATATAAACTGGCTAAATTTCTGTAATTTATGATTGTGCCAAAAGTGCCCTTGTGAATGAAAGTGCCAAAAATGGCACTATTCGAAGAACGTAAATCTATAAGAAGAGACAACACGTTATAATTGTAACGAGTGGGAACATCAGGAGCGTGCTTTCTCTTTTGCCCAAATGCGTTTTGTGATTGGATGAAAAGAGAAGGCACGCTCCTGATGTTCACACTCGCTGCAATTATAACGTGTTGTCTCTTCTTATAGATTTACATTCTTTGCTCTATTGTGCCTACTTTTCCATCACTGGGTTGCCCTATGCACTTTTTTGCAAATTTCGGTCTGAGCAAAAATACTGTGGATGGCGTAGCCAGAGTGATATACACAAGAAATGTTGTATATCTTTTACAAGGGTTATAATCCCTAAGCGCGGCCGAAGGCACAAGCAAGCGCAACAGGTGGTGGACCTAGCAAAGTGCATGTTTTCAATGGCTTGGAAGAAGCTGTTATTGCATTAACTGGATTGGAAACCAGCTCTTCAGGCATAGGAGGAGTTCTGGCTTGTGGTTCAACAATTTAACCAGAAGCTGACATAGATGCGCCCATGGCTACTATGCCCGACAGCTCCGCATATCTTTGTGAAATCATTCCCTTAGCGCGCGCTTACTCCGCTGTTATTGCAAATGCAATAGAATCCATCGTGTCCTTCAAAATATGTAAAATCAAACAATTTTACTATATACAAACAAGCGTTTCATGAGTGTTTTTTTAATTCCTTTCTACTTTCTTTCTGTTTTGAATCAATCTTCTATTGCCATTTAAAATATTTTAACAACCTTGTCATTGTTGAAACTATTAACGATTCGCAACTGCATTTCAAAGAAAAATATCTCATTTATAAATCCGCCTTTACATCCATCAATTCAATCGCTTGATATTTAGATACGTAGTGGATAAGACTTTTTATACGAATATAGAGTTCAGATAATTTCCGAAGGTAATTGGTAGAATTCTGCCTATACCAGTAACCGACGAGGTTTTTAAATGAATGAAGGTAAAATTGATATTGTCAAAATTTGGAAAGCCTACTCACATTGCTGACAAAGTGACTCATTACAACAAGCTAGAGATGTTTTCTGTTTTATGAGCAAAGAAACCTACCAAAATTTTAAGCGTCCTACCATCCTACCAACGAGAGAAAACCCTACCAATTTGATATGAAAGCTGAAAACGGCAACCCTGATATGAAGAAAAACAAAGTGGAAAGGAATTAGAAAAACACTCTTCAAGTGCTTATTTATAGTAAAATTGTTTGATTTTACATATTTTGAAGGAAACGATGGATTTTATTGCATTTGCAATTATAGCAGCGAAGTATGAGCGCGCTATGGAAATGATTTCATAAAGATATGCGGGGCTGTCGGGCATAGTAAATAACCATGGACGCATCTATGAGCTTCTGGTTGAATTGTTGAACCACAAGCCATAACTCCTTAGGAGGAAGACAGCTTCTTCCAAGTCATTCAAAACTTACACTTTGTTAGGTCCACCACCTGTTGCGCTTGCTTCTGCCTTTGGCCGTGTTAGGGATTACAACCCTTACTAACACTCCTATTCTGCAACACTTTCGTAATCGGATTTTGCAACGAATCGTAGAAATGGAATGCTACAATCCGAATCGTACCTTCGAACTTTGGAAATTCGTAACAATGGCATGCCTAAAAACGAAGGAGTAAGAAATTGACAGCTTTTTCGCGAAATTTTGTACGAAAACAATACAGTGTCGGCAGCGAGACAACAATCAAAGAACGTAAATCTATAAGAGGAGACAACACGTTATAATTGTAGCGAGTGTGGACATCAGGAGCGTGTCTTCTCTTTTCATCCAATAACAAAACGTATTTGGGCAAAAAAGAAAGCACGCTCCTGATGTTTCCACTCGTTACAATTATAACGTGTTGTCTCTTCTTATAGATTCACGTTCTTTGCAACAATTAAGCAAAATGATGTAAGTCGATGTGTGCAGGAAATATTAGTGGTGTTCTTTTAAAGAGATAAATTTTACTTTCGCATATACATATATTTTTATCCACTGCTTTATATAGACGAACAAAAAAGTATGTTTGTTGTCCCTTATCGAGAAACTTGGGTAGGGTTCAGTTATTTCTGCAATGATTTTGGGTTGTTGTATCCAATTGCATCACCCTAATCTAAAAACTTTAACGAAGGCAGAAGCAACCACAACCAGGTCGTGGACCTAACAAATTGCATATTTTCAATGGCTTGGAAAAAGCTGTTATTGCATTAACTGGGTTGAGAACCAGTTTTTCAGGCATAGGAGTTATACACCCGTATGCAGTAATCCGAATCTTCGTAGTTACGAATTCGTAGTGCCGTTCCGAAAAATCGAAAATTGGTGTGCTGTAATCCGATCCTAATTATCAACGGAACTGCCAGCTAAAAGCGCGGAGTTCGAAGTTCTTAATCAGCTGCTTTGACAGAAACAAATCAAAATAAATATATTGTCTGTTCCAATTGCAGTCCGGTTTACCGGATTTAGTCAGAACTAACAGGAAGTCGTTCCTATTGACATAAAACCTGTAAGTGGGAACACCTTTGAGAGAGTAACTGAGAAACTGTTCCTAGTCAGAAGTTACAGGATTTATTCCGGAGTTTTTTTTCGTGTAAGTTCATGAAAAGTGTCAAACGATCAGCTGATTTGCGTGTGCAAGCAAAAACAAAAAGCGGTGAAAGCAAAGAACCTTATATTTGTAAAAAATGGAAGTAACAACGAAATGTTTGAATATGTATAGATTTTAATAATTATTTAGTGATATTTCAGCCAAATAAGTGTTGTACAAATGACATGTAAACAAACCGACTGACGTTTTTACAGGAAATAGTGATTTTTGCGTTCCCGTGCACTTCGGCATCTGTTCTTCTTTTACTCTCACTTGAGAGAGTAAAATTGTAGTTTGACAGTTCCACAGGTTTTAGTCCAAAGTTCAAAGGAACAGACTAATAATCGCAAGAGAGGGCGTGTGTGAATCGGTAACAACCCTGCAGTAAATCGCGCTAGTTCAGAACTATCGCAGAACTAGCTCTTTAAGAGGCGGTACTGGTTCTCGATCTATCCCAACGCAATGCTTTCAACTGTCTCTTTTTTACATGGCGATGTCCTACGAAGTGAAAATTGCCACCTCTGCCGAACTTCCGAACTAGTTCTAAACTGATTACATTTTCGACAATTCCGGGACAATAAGTTTTTTATGAGAAAAAATTTTATAACTAGATTACTGGATATTTTTTTCTTTTCTGAACTGTTTTTTGATTTTGGACAGATTTGCGACAATAAGTTTTTTATGCAAAAAATTTTGATTAGATTTTTTGATATTTTTGTAATTTTTTCTGTTTTATATAGATTGCTTTTTTTAATTTTTTTATTCTTTTATTTTATTTATATTAAATTTGATAATTCTCTCTTAAATTTTTAAGCGGAACTCAACAGTTTTAATTTACTAAATATGAAAATCAACGAAATGAACTGCCTCCACCGCGATTTGAGCTTGCGATATTAGAGTCGGAGCTGAGCTATTTTAGTATTGTACGCAGCGTTGCCGGATTGACGATTTCGTCGTCATTTTGACGTTTTTTTAGCTCAATGACGTTTTGATGAATTTTCCCCCGTAATGACGATATTTTTATTTTAGTTTTTCACCCTAATTAAATAAATGTACATGTAAGTATGTACGTAAAAAATTTTTTAAATGATAACGTAATCCAAAATCCAACGATGCATTTATCTAGTTTTGTTCTCCAACCATGCTTTTAGTTATATTAAATTTGTTCTAGAATTGGAACAAAATCGTTAATTTGCATTGCTGACTCTGATTTAAAAAAGAGACAGAAAAGTAGGAGAGGGAATTTGATTTGTTCAGTCAAAATAATCTATCAGTTAATAAATGCTAATGTTACACTAAGGGTCTTCACAGCCATTTTGGTAGTTTTGGTAATTTGCTGGTTGACACTCGGTAGTTTTATCAACTGTGAACGTCCTTTTCAGTCTTCTTTTGTTAGTCTGGTAAACTATTGGCGATTTCGTTTCTACAAAAAATGTTGCCTTCTCATCGCCCTCTTCTTAGTGTTTGTGTGTAGAGGGCAAACTAAATCGGCATATGTTTATCAACAACAGAGTCGTAGCTTTTTCTTACAAAAAAAAAAAAAAAATTGTAACGGCGGTGGGCGGATTTTAAATTGAGTAAATATCGAACAGCTGATTGCAGTTTACCAACTACCAGAAAAATTTGTAAGCTTCCTTCACGATAATTCGGTAACCAGTACACCGATAATAAAATAATATAAAAAAACAAAATAGGTGTATTGGGAAAATTACCGAACACCGAGTACCAAGCTCGCTGTGAAGACCCCTACTTTAAAACTGGATAAAAATCTTCAAAAGCTTCAAACCAGTGGAGTTCAACTATTTAAAAGTAGTTGTGTTTTAAATTGTAATTTTAAATTGTCGTACACAATTGCAAATCCACTTTTATTAACCCATATGCAATGTGCGTTCCATTTGGTTTCGTAATGTTTGGTCATATTTATTCGGCTGTATCAGTGGCGGATCCAGCGGGGGGTTTTGGGGGTTAAACTACGTGTCAGTCAGTGGCGGAGCCACGGGAGGTGTTTTAATACATAGACGCCATATTAAAACACCCCCCGTGGGTCCGCCACTTACTTACACGTAGTTTAACCCCCCGCTGGATCCACCACTGGGCCGTATGCACAAAACCTAAGCAAATGTTTTTGTTTGTTTTTAAATTGTAGATCTTTTACTCAATTTGTTCAAATAAATTTAAGTTAAAGGTATGCATACGACTCATTGCATATACCATAAACAAAAATTATATTCAACAATTTATATTGAGCTCGAGGCCGTTTTTAAACGAAAATTTATTGTAGAAAGCAACAATAATTTGAAAAAATGGTAGAAGTGATAGCTATTTCGGAAATCACCACATTTCCTCATCAGACTTCTTTCAGTAGGATTCGAACCGACAATCCCGCTGACTCAGCCAGTTGCCTATGCACCGTGCTAAGTACGCCTTGTAAATTATCGTTTACTTTTTTCCACTATTTTCATTTTTGTTATGCCAACACAATCAAGCGCAGCTATTCCGCTGCAATTCAGTTGATCATGTGGTTGTTGGTATTGTTGGTTTTGCTAATAATTCTATTTTTAGAATGTTTAACTTTTAGGTGTGCTCGTCCTTAAGTTATTTGTTTTTGTTATGTTTTTGGCCTTTATAACAATTATATTCAACAATTTATATTGGATTCGAGGCCGTTTTATGCAGCGTTTTTGCTGCATTTAAAATGCAACATTTAGCACTTTCGAACATATGTTTTCGAAGAGCGTTCATGCTATAGCATTTAGCAAATGTACATTTACGCGAGTTCGAAATCGCATGCTTTTGACAAACAGCCGTGTTCCAGTCTCTTATTTAAATGCGTATTTATTACGATCAATTCTCACGCAGAAGATAATGTGCAAATACCCTACTGAAAAGGCAAAAATAAATTTTAAACCAAAAATTCAATACAAAAACTTGAATTGTTTTAACCATAACCGAACATTTGTTTGTGTATATATTCATTTGTCGGTGCTGTCAATTAAAATTTCCTCACTTAATTAGGAAACAAACCAAACAGAGTTGATCACAAATTGATCCAGATTTCTATCAGCATCAAATCGATGTTGAATTTGCTTAACTTTTCTTAATTAAAATATGTAATGCAAAATAAAAGAAATCTCGATCGCCGATCACTGAAACGCAGCTAGCAACTGTATACTCGAAAAAGCAATGTTGCCACTTTTTTCCTTTAAACCATGTTCGAATCGTGGAAATTTTGGAAGATCACAGGGTTGCTTTTAGCATTTAGATTCTTAATGCAAAAATGGAGTTGCATTTAGTTGCATTTAGGTAACGAATTTTGTATGGATAAATGTACATTTAGAGTAGCATTTAGAGCTAAATGCGCTAAATGTGCTTTAACGCGTAAGCAAAAACAGACTATTAAACAAAAATTTGACGATTTTTTTGCCGAAATGACGATTTTTTTAGGGTAAAGTGACGATTTCCCAGCGAAAGCTTTCTGCAACGCTGATTGTACGAGAAGTGAGAATTGCACTTACTTCTCAACAGAGCGCAACTAGCACACCAAAGTTTCAAATGCTCCTCTCTGCAGCCGTTTTGCACTATTTCAGAGCAAGATCTATACATAGAAGTTCGGGCAATGCGCGAAATAAAAATTGGTCTCCCTGCGCATATGGTCCCAGGGCGATTTTTTGCTTTCACGCCTTCATGTCGAAAAAGCCACAAAACCTGATTTTTTACAGCGGCTAGACGTTTATGTATCGATTGAAAGAAAATGAGTCTAACTAGACTTCTTAATACTTATTAAAAACAAAATGGCGGATATCTTAACTTTTTTATAAAAATAAAAGAGGTGGTTTTTACAAATGCAAAAGTTGTGTTATGAAGTTTACAATTTTTGTTTTGTTTTAATGCAGCATTATAGGCAAATATATATATAAATTTTTGGGAAAGTTTCATGTTTAGAGAACAAGTAGTTCTAAAGTTATAACAATATTATGGTGACACCCACGAGCGGGCGCTCGCCTATAGATAACAAATATTTTTACATAGCACTTGTACAAGTAATTTTGGAAATAGATTAATATAACTTATTATAGCTCTGTTATAAATTTAACAGACATACTTACAAACCTACAGGGGGTCAAGGCTCTTGATATTGCTTCATACGTGTTGTAATGTTCTGAGTCAGGAGCGGATGGCTCAAGACCGACCATACGTGGCGACGAGTCACACCCTGCGAGACGTGCCCCTGCTTTTACTGAATATAGCGGATCTAGAGAGGACAACTCGATAAAACCCGTAATTCCGAGTGTCATCCGTACCGTGCTTATGGGATGAATGGCACTACGTAAGTGTGTCTTATAACGGTGGCCTCCAGATACCTGGCGCCCTCTGGTTGTAAGAAGTCTTGCTCGGGATATTGGGGGCTATGTCCCAGCTGACATCCCTTCCCCCATACTCATGGGACACACATGGAATGTAACAATAATTTAAATCAAAAGCCAGAAGGAGCTGCACAGCTCCAAACAATGGCCAATGCTGGCCTTTCGACTTCTGTCGAAACAGAAACCATCACTACAGAACTACTGGGGGCGCATTGTCCCTCGTATGATGTAGAAATGGTGGATACTAGCGTGAGACAGGATGCAAGTCCCGTCAGAACGCTATCTGATATCTCGCCGGAGGATGAGCAGAAGTTGCTTGCCTATCCGGTGAACAACTCATCTCACCAAGCTCGAGAGCGGGAGCGGCTTAGCGGAGCCGGTCGGAAACGCCTCAAGCGGTACATAGAAAAGGGAATGAGCTATGAGCAGGCTAGAGAAAAAGCCAAAGAACCCGCTGGCCCACCACTGAGGGAAAAAAACTCTCCAAAAAAAGACCTAGGTCTGATAGCTCTACCCCGCAGAGGCGATCCCCGAAGAAATTTGCCAAATCTGGTGAGGGATCTGCAGGGGGCAGGCCAGCTGGGACTGCATCTGTGCCCACCGGTGAGGCAACTGTGCCGCATGCACCTGCAGATTGTCGCGGGGAGCCAGTTTCCTTTAGGGATGCACTGTGCGGAGTGAAGCTGGGTTTAGTCCCAGAGGACTATCCAACCACAGTGTGGTCAACGGATGAGCTCAGAGCTATCCAAAATGCCATCCTCAGGGCGGTCAGGAGCAACACAGTTAGCGCTGTAAAGCCTATCTTCAAGGGTTGCACCTTCCACTCGGGATGGCTATCCATCAGTTGCAGAGATGCTGCGATCGCGGGGTGGATACGGAACACTGTTCCAAAGCTGACTCCATGGAAGGGGGCGAAGATGAAAGTGGTCGAGGAGGCAGAAACACCTCGCCGCATCATTCTTGTGGGACTCTTCCCGGAGCTGCACAGCTCTGCCAGTGAGGATGCGCTCAGTCTGCTTCAGGCACAGAATGACGGCCTGAGAATTCCGGACTGGCGCATTCTGAATCGAGTACGCAGATCAACAATGGCGGAAATCACCATTGCAGTTGACCCGCTATCAGCCGACACGCTAAAGCGCCGCGGGAACGTGGTAAACTATGGCTTTGGCGTAGTAAAACTTAGGGAGAAAGCCAAACCGTCGATGCCCGTGGTAGACAAAGATGCCGCCGACACCGAATACCCTAACTCGGAGGAGCAACCTTGCTGCTCCAAAGACGTCGTCGTAGCTCCCAGGCAGCTACCCAATGACACGCAAGTGCAGCAGAAGTCATCGGAGGTTGGCACAGAGCACACGTAATACACAAAGCTCCAACAACGCCTCCGAAAACAGCAACAACAACATGCCCGACCCTACAACAGGTGCTGGAAGAAGCCCAAAAGAACGTCGGACCCATCGCATCCCCAAAGCATGCAAAACGGCCACCACTACGTGGCAGCTCCAAAGCGGCTATTTCCAGCCGCAAAGGCAGGGGGAAGAAGGTGGCTGCTCGCGGCCGAAAAGACCGCAAGTAATGGCACCTCACACCAAAAACTTCACAAATCCGAGGCACATTAAATGCCTCCAAGTGAACCTTCACCACGCGAAAGCAGCATCAGATGTTTTACATAGGAGGTTCACAAACGAAGGCTTAGGTGTAGCCTTCATCAAGGAACCCTGGATATTAAGAGGTGACGTCAAAGGCCTTAATATAAAGGACGGTAAGATTATCTATGCCGCCAGCTGTCGCCCAAGAGCGGCGATGCTATTAAGTAACAAACTAACGTTTCTCCCTCTTTCACAGTTCATTACGGCAGATCTCGTTGCGGTATGGGCCAAAATTCCGACTCTTAGGGGGGTGCAAGAGGCAGTACTTGCCTCCGCGTACTTCCCGGGTGAGGAGGAGATAGCCCCGACACCTGAAGTAAAGGCGCTTACTGATCACTGCCGGCGGAGTGGTATACCTTGGATCCTCTGCTGTGATGCAAATGCCCATAGCACTGTTTGGGGGAGCACCGACATCAACAAAAGGGGTGAGTACCTCCTTGAGTTTATAAGTAGTTATAATATAAGTATTATAAACCATGGCAATGAACCAACGTTCAGGAACGCTATTAGAGGGGAAGTCTTAGATCTTACTCTAAGTAGTCAGAACATGGCAGCGTCTGTCACAAACTGGCGCGTCTCAGGGGAGGTATCAATGTCGGACCATATGCACATAGAATTCGACATTGGCCACTTTCCTGAGCATGAACTAGTTTTTAGAAATCCCAGAAAAACGAACTGGGAATTATTTCGCTTTATCATGGAAGAAGGTGGAAACAGCCATGGTGGTCAAATTACGACTGCGCACGAGCTAGAGACTGAAGCTGAACAGCTTCATTCAGACATTGGAGTAGCTTTCAATAGTAGCTGTCCCCTTCTTCTTCTTTTTTGGCGCTGTAACCGCCTAAGCGATTTTGGCCGAGTTCAGCAAAGCACGCCAGTCGTTTCTCCTCTGTGCCAACTGACGCCAATTGGAAACGCCAAGTGAAGCCAAGTCCTTCTCCACCCGATCTTTCCATCGCAGTGGGGGCCTCCCTCTTCCTCTGTTACCACCAGCGGGTTCCGAGTTGAATACTTTCAGAGCTGGAGCGTCGGTGTCCATTCGAACGACATGACCAAGCCAGCGGAGCCGCTGTATTTTAATTCGCTGCACTATGTCCATATCGTTGTAAAGCTCATACAGCTCATCGTTCCATCGTCTGCGGTACTCGCCGTCGCCAACGCGTAAAGGACCGTAAATCTTCCGCAAAATCTTTCTCTCAAACACCCCAAGAGCCGCCTCATCGGATGTTGTCATTGTCCATGCTTCTGCGCCATATACCAGCACGGGCATGATGAGTGACTTATAGAGCGTAGTTTTCGTACGTCGAGAGAGGACTTTACTCCTGAATTGCCTACTCAGTCCAAAGTAGCACTTGTTGGCAAGAGTGATTCTACGTTGGATTTCAATGCTGACATTATTATCGGTGTTAATGCTGGTTCCCAAGTAAACGAAATTCTCTACTTTCTCGAAATTGTAACTGTCAACAGTGACGTGGGTGCCAAGGCGCGAATGTGCTGACTGTTTGTTTGATGACAGGAGATACTTCGTCTTGTCCTCGTTTACCACCAGACCCATGCGCTTTGCTTCCCTATCCAACTTGGAAAAGGCAGAACAGACTTCGCGGTTTTTGTTACCGATGATGTCGATGTCATCGGCATAAGCCAGCAATTGCACGCTCTTGTAGTAAATTGTTCCTGAGCGGTTCAGTTCTGCAGCTCTTATTATCTTCTCCAACATCAGATTAAAGAAGTCACATGAAAGGGAGTCGCCCTGTCTGAAACCCCGTTTTGTGGCGAACGGCTCGGAGAGGTCTTTTCCAATTCTGACGGAGCTGGTGGTATTGCTCAACGCCATTTTACACAGCCGTATGAGTTTTGAGGGGATGCCAAATTCAGACATAGCGGCGTATAGGCAACTCCTTTTAGTGCTGTTAAAAGCGGCTTTAAAGTCGACAAATAGGTGGTGAGTGTCGATCCTTTTCTCGCGGGTCTTTTCCAAGATTTGGCGTATTGTGAATACCTGGTCTATGGTGGATTTGCCAGGTCTAAAGCCACACTGATAAGGCCCAATCAGTTCATTGACGGTGGGCTTCAGTCTTTCACACAATACGCTCGAAAAGACCTTGTAACCTATGCTTAGAAGGCTGATCCCGCGGTAGTTGGCGCGAATGGCGGGGTCACCTTTCTTGTGGATTGGGCAGAGCACACTTAAATTCCAGTCGTCGGGCATGCGTTCATCTGACCATATTCTGCACAAGAGTTGATGCATGCACCTTATCAACTCCTCGCCGCCGTACTTGAATAGCTCAGCTGGCAGGCTGTCAGCTCCAGCGGCTTTGTTGTTTTTCAGCCGCGTTATTGCTATACGTACCTCGTCATAGTCAGGCGGTGGAACGTCGACTCCGTCATCATCGACTGCGGGCTCGGGTTCTTCTTCTCCACAACTTTCTGTGCTGATACCATTTAGTAGGGCGGAAAAGTGTTCCCTCCATAATTTAAGTACGCTCTGGACATCAGTTACTAGGTCGCCATTATTGTTCTTACAGGAGTGCGCCCCGGTCTTTAAACCTTCCGTAAGTCGCCTAACTCTCTGGTAAAATTTTCGGGCATTCCTCCTGTCGGCCAGCATTTCAAGCTCTTCGCACTCACGTATTTCTGCCTCTCTCTTCTTGTTGCGGCAAATACGTCTCGTTTCCCTCTTCAGATCCCTATAGCGGTCCCACATAGCGCGCGTTGCGCCCGATCGCAGCGTGGCCCTGTAGGCGGCATCTCTTTTCTCTGCAGCTTCCTGACACTCCTCATCGTACCAGTTGTTCTTTCGGGCTCGCTGAAATCCGACTACTTCTTCGGCGGCGGTACTTAATTAGCGGGAAATGTGGTTCCACTGCTCGCATATGTCGGTTTGTTGAAGAGTGCTCTCTGAGAGCAGGTGTGAGAGTCGAGTAGCGAAAGCGCTGGCTGTCTGTTGTGATTGCAGCTTTTCGACGTTAAGCTTTCCTTGCATATTTGGGCGCACATTTTTTGCTGCACAGAGGCGGGTGCGTATCTTGGCTGCAACAAGATAGTGGTCCGAGTCGATGTTTGGGACTCGGAGTGTGCGTACGTCTAAAACACTGGAAGCGTGCCTTCCGTCTATCACAACATGATCGATTTGGTTTCTCGTTTTTCGATCCGGAGACAGCCAGGTAGCTTGATGGATCTTGAACCTAGTACTGCATACTACCATGTTTCGGGCCCCGGCGAAGTCGATCAGCCTCAATCCGTTGTCGGACGTTGCGTCGTGGAGGCTGAATTTTCCGACGGTGGTTCCAAAGATCCCTTCTTTGCCCACCCTGGCATTGAAGTCGCCAAGCACGATTTTGATATCATGACGGGGGCAGCGCTCGTACGTGCGCTCCAAGCGCTCATAGAAGAGATCCTTGGATGCCTCATCCTTCTCTTCCGTCGGAGCATGGGCGCAGATGAGCGAGATGTTGAAGAATCTCGCTTTGATGCGGATTGTGGCTAGACGCTCGTCCACCGGGGTG
This sequence comes from Rhagoletis pomonella, assembly GCF_013731165.1. NCBI lineage: Eukaryota > Metazoa > Arthropoda > Insecta > Diptera > Tephritidae > Rhagoletis > Rhagoletis pomonella. Next base: position 32,758 of record NW_023459267.1, on the reverse strand, counting down.
AACGACAGTACTCGGCGACGGAGTCTCTATCCCACCACAAATCCAACTCCGAATTTGCGCTCCTTTACATGGCAGCTGTAGTAGACGTCGCAAGGCCCCAGACATTGTTTGCCTTGCCCCGTCCAACGCATTTCTTGGATGGCGGTGATGTCAGCTTTTGTCCTTACGAGGACATCAACCAGCCGGGCAGAGGCACCTTCCCCATTAAGGGTCCGGACATTCCAGGTGCATGCCCTCAAATCGTAGTCCTTTAAACATTTGCCGTGGTCGTCATCATAAGGGGGGGTCTCATCCGAGGCTTTGCCTTGCTTCTTCACTGGAAGTGGTTTTTACGTGGCGGGTCCCAAGCCCAGCGCACAACCCATTGCTGGGACGGGGTGGTTTCGCAACCAAATACACGTTTATATAGCGAGCCGCTTGCTCCAAGCAGACACCCGCTTGCAGCCGCACCTACTGGTGAACAGACGCTGCAGACTTCAGTGAGCCCTTAAACCGAATAAGTCAGAGTGGCCCCACCGAAGCTCCCTCTCTTTCTGCCGTGTTAGCTGTCCCCAAGGAAAGGAAAAATCCAAACGTGATTGTGCCTTGGTGGAGCAAGAAGCTTGAGCAAATGAGATGCCAAGCCAGAAAACTATTCAATAGAGCAAGGAATACGGGTGATTGGAATCCGAAACTTGCACTAACTTCTTACAACAAAGAATTGCGGAAATCCAAAAGAGCTAGCTGGCGAAACCACTGCGAGGAAATAAAGAGCCTCCCAGAGGCAGTACGCCTCCAAAAAGCTCTAAATAGGGAACACAAAAATACAATCGGCACTCTAAAGAAACCAGATGGTAGATATACTCAGCATCCGGGAGAGACTTGCAGACTTCTGCTAGACACTCACTTCCCGGGCTGCAAAGCGGGCTATTATCTACCGAAATTGGGTGTCCCAGCACGCACTTCTGGTAGAGAGCAAAGCCTTGCAACTAAACTTACCACGGTAGAAAGAGTGCAATGGGCGGTATCTACCTTCAGCCCATACAAATCACCAGGACCAGATGGGGTCTATCCTTGTCAACTCCAACAAGGAAGTAACTACATAGCCCCAGTCCTCTCCAGACTATACAGAGCGTCGCTCCTACTGGGTCACATTCCCAGTAGATGGACAGAGGCTAAGGTGGTATTTTTACCGAAGGCAGGTAAACCGGAGCAAATGCCTTCATCCTACAGACCAATTAGCCTCAGGTCCTTTCTCCTAAAAGGCATGGAGAAAATCTTGGATCAACACATCAGAGAAGTCAACCTAGCGGAACGACCACTGAATAAGAACCAATTTGCCTATCAACCAGGCAAGTCCACTGAGACTGCCATTCACAGCCTTACATCGAAAATCGAAAAGGCTCTGGAGTCCAAGAACATAGCCCTTTGTGCCTTCATTGACATTTCAGGGGCTTTTGACAACACGTCATACAGGGCAATAAGAGATGCCCTGATATGCAAGGTAGTGAGCCCCATCATAATAAATTGGGTGCTTTCTATGCTAAAAACAAGGAAGATCAGGATGGAGCTGGGAGGCACGAAAGAATCTATTACAGCCACAAGAGGTTGCCCTCAAAGGGGTGTACTCTCTCCTCTTCTGTGGACTATGGTTATAGACGAACTCCTGTTCCTACTGAACGACCATGGCTTTGAAACACAAGGTTATGCAGACGATCAGGTAATTTGTGTAACAGGGCTGCATGGCGAAACGATCTCCCACCGCATGCAACAAGCCCTGCGCATTACGCAAAGATGGTGTGACACCAAAGGATTATCCATTTATCCTACTAAATCTATTCGGGTTCCGTTTACCCGGAGGAAAAAGTTATCCATGACAGAATTGACTCTGGGCGGCACTAGGATAGGGCTCTCAAATGAAGAAAAATACCTGGGGGTGTGGCTAGATAAGACACTCACCTGGAATGTACATTTGGATGCAACCGTAAACAAGGCAATGAGAGCCTTCTTCGCATGCAAGCGACTTTACGGGAAGACATGGGGACTCTCCCCCAAAATGACTTACTGGTCATTCAACACAGTTGTGAAGCCGATAGTCAGCTATGCATCCTTGGCATGGTGGACAAAAGCGACACAAAGAACGGCTAGCGCAAAACTAAGCAAACTACACCGAATGGTGTGCATTGGTATAACAGGGGCTATGCGGACCTGTCCTGCTGATGCACTTAGTGCTCTTGTAGGCATACCGCCCTTCCCAATTCTAATAGAGAGGGAGGCCAGTCTCTCGGCACTGAGAATCCTAAATACTTCCGAGTTAAAAACCGGAAACATGATAGGTCATATGAAGGTCCTTATGAAATTCACAAATGACCCCATAATGCATATGAGGGACTCAGTTGCTCCGATACTAGTAATTTATAGGAATTTCTAGGTATCTATTGCGGACCGAGCATCCTGGAGCACAGGAAACCCCTACACCGAACCCGGAGCTGAAGTTTGGTACACTGACGGATCAAAACTTGAAGATGGAAAAACTGGAGCTGGTATATTTGGGCCGAATTTTAAAAGATCGATACCAATGGGCAGCTACCCCACCATTTTCCAAGCAGAGATTTATGCGATCGATATCTGTGGCAGAGAATGCCTCAGAGGCACATCCTCTAAAAACATCTGCATTATGTCGGACAGTCAGGCTGCCTTGCTAGCACTGAGGTCCCACATAATAACATCCAAACTAGTGTACGACTGCCTCAACACCCTAAACGGTCTTGGAAGCAAGAACCCAGTATTACTGGGCTGGGTGCCGGGGCACGAGGGCCATGACGGCCATGAACAGGCGGACCGCCTAGCAAACCACAGAGCCACCACACTATTCCATGGCCCGGAACCCTTCTGCGGGCTCACCAAAGCCCACTTAAGGGAGGTCATAAACAAGTGGGTCGACATAAAATTCGACAGGCACTGGAATGAATGTCCGGGGCAAAGACAAGCTAAGCGGTTCATCTGTCCATCACAAGAAGCTTCAAAAAAGCTCATAAATCTAGGCAGGGAGGACCTTCGAACTCTCACTGGGTACTTCACGGGACATTGTTCCCTGCGTTATCACCTCAGTAAAATGAATCTTTCAGACACGAGCGTCTGTCGCTTCTGTGAGATGGACGAAGAAACGCCAGAACACATCCTTTGTGAATGTGTTGCTCTCGCTAGACGCAGACTCGCTCACCTAGGTGGTACAACACTTAATCCATTCGAAATATGGAACAAAAAGCCCACCGAAGTGCTAGCTTATATTAAAAGCCTTCATATATAGGGTAAAGGGCCACGCACAATAGACCAACCTAGAGGTCGCAGTGCTCAAGGCTCATAATAATAATAATACATACCTACATATGTATGTATGCATATAACTACACACATAGTGAAAATAGTTATTAGTACAGTGATTGTTTTACAATATTCGCGATGTTTTAAATAATAAATTTTTCTTTAATTTTTCACGAAAATACTTTTCATATTTTACACAAAAACCATAAGCATAAAATTTTCAAACTTTTTGCAAAATTAAGAAAAAATTATACAAACTTTCATAAAAATTTTGAATAACAGTTTTAAAAAAAAAAAAAATAGTATGCAGTGTTGTAGCTCATTCAATTTCAGTGAATAAAACGTAAGCTTCAAATTACCTTTGATTTTTTAGAATTTGTTTCTCAAGGGTGTTACCTATTTTCTTCCATGAACAAAATGTAGTTTTGCATGGAAGAAAACCCTCAACACCTTTGAGAAAAAATATCAAAAATCAACGCAATTTTTAGCGACTTCAAACTTGCATTTTTTAGCACTGAAATTGAATGAGCTTCAAAACTACTCACTGAATTTTTTTCCAAAAAATCTGAATCAAAAGTTTGAAATATACATCAGGAATGTTGCGAATGTGGAATTTAGACATCCACGGATGCGAATTCGGATGCGGATGTTTAGTATTTTTATACCTAAGCGCACTTGTGCACAAGGGTATTAAACTTTGTTCACATAACGGTTGTTTGTAACAGGCAAAACGAATCGAAATAGATATAGACAAATGTATACATAAATGATCAGAATGAAAAGTATAATCGATTAAGCGGTGACTGTCTGTCCGTCCATCCGTCCGTCCGTCAGTCTGTGCACACGATAACTCGAGTAAAAATTGAGATATCTTAACGAAACTTTGTACGTGCACTTCTTTCGGGGACGGATGGTATTGAAAATGGGCAAAATCGGACAATAACCACGCCTACCTCCCATATAACGGTGCTTTTCAGAAATACGAAAACTGCGATATTTTAGTAACAACTGAAGATTATTCACTCAAGATTGATATTTACAATCACTTTTAGGCAAAAAGTAAGAATATTATAAATTTTTGGAAAATGGGCGTAGCCACGCCCACTTATGATTACATGTGTATACCTTGGGAACTGCCCCGCCAATTTCTCCCAAACTTGTCACAGTTGGCCTTCACAAAACATACCAAACGATTGAAAATTTAAAAAATCGGATAATAACCATGCCCACATCCCATGTAACGGTAATTTAGAGAAATATGAAAGATTCGATAAATCAGTAAATACTGGAGCTAATTTATTCAAGATTGATGTTTTCAATCATTCTTTAGCAAAAAATACGCTTATAATAAAATGTTGCAAAATGGGCGTGACCCCGCCGACTTATGATCACATATATGTATCTCGGTAATCGTTCTACCAATTTGTACCAAACTCGGTATGATTATTGTGGCTGCCACATAGGGGCAAAACGTTGAAAGTTATTGAAATCGGACTAAAATTATGCCCACTCTTTCATAACGGTAAATTTCAGAAATGCCTGAAACTTCGATATTTCGAAATTTAAGGACGCTAATTTTACTCAAACAATCCTTTGAAAAGCAGTTACATTATTATTGAATTTTGGAAAATGGGCGTGATGTCGCCCACATATATCTTTATAAGTTTATCTCATTATATCTAACTGAACGTTCTATCGAAGATGTTTGAAATAGTGGTAACCCCACCCCTGTTTACCATGTTGCGGAAGCTTTAGGAAAGGGGAAAATCATATATTTAATACTTGTGCCGGGTATTTAATGTTCGGCTCCGCCCGAACTTAAACTTTTTTACTTGTTAAGAAATAATTTAGGTGATTTCGTTAAATCAAAAATCTAAAGGTTAGTAATTTTTAATAATATTTCTTTAGTACTTGAACTTAAAAATTGGAACATTGTATTCAATAAAAAGTTTTAAAAAGGTCGTAATTCAGGGCCACTAAATAATTGCTCGCTCGAGGCGACAAACTTGGAACTTGACGAAATTGTAAATTCTTTTCGATTGACGCTGCACCAGTCGAGAAGATTTTCAGTTATATTTAGTGTTTTTTTTTATTGCGGTGCAATATTTCTTTTGTGAGAATTGCATCGGGCTGCATATGTCGGATGTATCCTCCTGACTTTCATCTTCACAATCTAGTATCATGGTAAGATCGTTGTTTAAACACCGTTGTTTTCCAAAGAATTTTTCATTCTCATTCTTTTGGTTGTTTCTGAATTTGGAGTACCTGTAACGTCAACAGCGTTTTTCGATTATAGTTTTTGTAATTCATTTTTAATCCTTTTTTTCTGTGACTGGCTAGATATACGTTTTATCAGTGCACTTGCACAATATTCCAGGGACCGAAAATAAAAGTTATTTTTTACCATTTAATTTTGGCCTAATATTTTTTATTCCGAAATAAAAGTTTTTTCTGGATAATAAACAAACAGCTTATCAAAATTAAACAAATTTAATATCATGTGAAAGAGGACTGAGATAGCTTTTAAACAGAAATAACGAACGAAGGTTACCAACTCTATTTATATCATTTAATACTAAATAAATTCATATACCTGACCCAAGGTTTCTTCTGTGGTAATTAATTAACATTTTTTATTGAAATATTTTTCAATAGGTGGCTTTTCTCGTTTAGACATTGCAGTTTTAAAGCTATTTAAGTCCTCTTTCAGTTGATACCAAACTTGTTTAATTTGGATAATCGGTTTGATTATTATCCGGAAAGGACTTTTAGTTGGGAATATTTGGCCAGTTACATGCATACATATGTAGGTTTTTTTTATACAAGGAGAAAGCATCGAAAGCCTGTACCCCGTAGTGTGGAACTTTAATCCAAACTAAAACTCTATGTATGTCCGCTGCACCGTATCCCTCCGGCACCACCATAAAGTAAGTAAGCTCGATCTAGTATCTAGTTCATTGTGCACAAGTTTCAAATCAATCGATACATAAACGTCTGAGATATAGCGAGCTTTAGTGAAAATTTCGCTAAAATTGGTCGCTGTGAAAAATCAGATTTTGTGGGTTTTTCGACATAAAGGCATGAGTAAAAACTTGGTTAAAATTAACTTTAAATGTATTTTTGAATAAGCTCTCGATTACAATTCGTTTGAAAGCGCTTCTCTCCACTTGAAATTTATGTTTTTTTACGTTGCCTGTTGTTTTCGCTGCTTGTTGTTTTTTTCGCTGTTGTTGTCGCCCAAACTTTGCGAGAAGAATAACGGATCTGCGCATGGCGCAACCTCTTACATATAAACCCTGAGTTCAGAGATAGTTCTGAAATGTATAGGGCGGAACTAGCACTTTAACAGACTGTCTCTAAATTTTATTGCAGGGAAAGTTTGCGGCTAATAAATTTTTGACAAGTATGAGGTGAATAAAATTTCAGTAGCTCATGAGGCTAGTGAAATTTTTGAGAGATGCATAGAAAATGTTAACAATCGCAAAGATTGCTGCTGTGTGTAATTTTTCGTAAAACAAAAGCTTAAATTGATGAATTGCAATCAATGATCCCTGCAAGCCACAGCTAACCACCCTGCAAGCCACAGCTAACCAGTTGCCCCTGAAATTCAACAGATTTACACACACACTCGCAACTTTTTATCTATGCTACCCACACATTTACAAATTTATTTTTCCGACTGTCAAAACAAAATTCTGAGTGAGAGCACCGGACCTAATAAACATTTTTACTGTAATAAGAATTTTATGCGTTAGAGCGAGTAAGTGGAAATGAAGCAAAATTTGACAGCTTTGATCACAGAGGCTGTGACTTTAGCAAAAGTTTGACATCTTTGATCACAGTAGGCTGTAAATAAAAGCGTTAATTTTGCAAAAACATTTGAAGGTAAGAGAACGTTTTAACAATTTGCATTCTTTATAATGGAATTTTTTTCTTTTAGATTGCCGAAACACTGCGATTTAATCATATAATTAAGGTATGTATTAGAATTATTCAAATATTTGTATATTTTAATTGATAATTTTGCATTTACAGATTTGCGATTTTTCATTCTAAATTTATCTTCGACCCTGCTACCACGGAACATCAACGCCACCTCCAGTCAGGCACCACACCAGCATATCCACCACCTTCAACGCCGCCACCAATAAACAGCACTGCATACATTATTCGGTAAGTTTTCATGCGACGAATAAACGTTGCTTCTGCTGCAACTGCCTACATTAATCATGTTCCTGGTGCTTCCCGATTTGCACATTTCACAAGAAAAGCTGTTTTTGCAATTAATAAACCTTATGGCGTACAGAAACAGCTTCCTATAAAAACCTGCGAAGCGTGAAGTACCTGGAACAGGCTTATTTAGTGCGTTCCAGAACGTCTACGATTTGCAGGTTTTGCAGGATTTAGTCCAAAGTCGTTCCCGTACGCCACGTTCACATAAGGCTTATTAAAGGCAAAAACAGCTGTTCCGGTAAAACCTGCAAATCCTGCAAATCGTGAAGTACGGGAACCGGCTAATTATGTGCAAATGTAAACAACAAAAGAAAGTGCAGTGCTACATATGTAAAAAGTGTAGTAGGTCAGCCTTTGGCTGTTTTCCAAAACGAGTCAGTTCAACAAGTTGTAAATTGGAATTTCATGGTTGTGCGCTTAAAAACTGATATGTTTTGGAAAACAGTCTTTCTTACGATTATGCGATACCTTTTTATGTGCATATATTTTCAAATTTAGGACTGGTGAATGCGGTCATTCTGGAAGCCATAGTTTACAAAGTGTAGTGCACAGTTCAACAACAGTGATTGGGTTTGCTACTTCATAGCAGCAGAGGAAATGGAAACATTGCTCTGCTATTGCTACTTCTCTACTTTAATGGATAAGAAGCACGGCCAGAATCGGAAAACACACGAGGACCTTTCTTGTTTTACTTGGTTCTATGTTTCGTTGAGGCACAGATCAGGTAGGAGAACTAAAATATGAACGAAGTGATATTTGTAGTCAGAGTAATAGCACATACAACAATATTATGATAGCCTCAACGAAACATAGCACTAATTAAAACAAGAAAGGCCTTCTTGTGTTTCCCGATTCTGACACTGCTTCTCATCTATTCAAGTAGAGAAGTTGCAATAGCAGATCCACGTTTCCGTGCCACTGCTGCTATGAAGTAGTGAACTCAACCACTGGTAGTTGTCATAATTCGCAGTAGTAACAGTTTAACATGAAGGTAGAATTTTTATTTTTGGATTCCTGATACGAATAAGTTTATTTTAGTTCCGATTCTGCATAATCTTTTTTTTTTCCTTCTCTTGAAGCAATGGATTTGTCACCACTGTTCCTGGGAGATACCGAAGCGCTCTCTCCACCACGCACGAGCAACACAGGTATTTCGAAAATATACATACATATACATTTACAATATGTTTAATAGTTTTTAATCAAACATTCCTGCGCTTTCAGATGTAGCCCTACATAGAAAGCGCTTTCATGTGGCACTGCCTTACGAGGAGCGCTTTGTCTCCCAGCCAACAGTAACCACCAACACGGGTGTAGCCACTACAACAACAACAAGCAACACAGGTCAACAATTTACCTTGTCTCACCTGCTGGAGAGGCAAAAAGAAATGTTTGATGGCGTCATGGCCGCCATTGGAAGAGTTGAGTCAAAGGTGGACGGAATAGCAAATGCTCTGGCCGAAAAGGTTATATCAATGTACATATTTATGAATGCTAAAATTATTGTTTAATAATTTTTTTTTTTTTCAGATGCCCGAACGCGCCGAAGTTCAAGCTCAAGGGCAGCTACTGCGAGAGTGCAAAGTGGTGACCTCGAAAGTTCACCAAAGTATTTCCCGAATCACTGGAGATGCTATTAGTAAAGAGCATACTTTGCTTCAAAGTATGCTTCCACTATCATCCCAGGAAAAGTTAAATACTTTGGAGAATCTTTTGGGAAACAAACCACACTCCGATGCGATGGTAATTTTTGCTAATTTGTTTTATTGTTTTTTATACACATATACAAATGTATGTATATATCATATTAGTTGTATATATGCATTTTATTTTACTCATATTAATTTTTATTCGTATATACATATGTATGCAATTTTTTTTATTAAAATTTGGTTTATAGTATGTATAACAAAAATCGTAAAAACCAAAGTTCCAAACTTTGTACAAATAACAGGAAAATTCGATAAAATTTAATTTAATTTTCATGCACTTTTCCAGCTTTTTGATACGAATTTTAAAAATGTTTTGAGTGTGCAATTCTGTAGCCCACTGATTTTTAGTATAATAATATGCAAGTTTGAAATTTTCACAAATGCGATTTTTTTGTGAACGGATTGGCTTACTTTCTCCCATACAAAAATAAACTCAATCACACAAAAGAAAATCTAAAAAATGCCGCAAATTTGTAGAAACTTTAAACTTAAATCTTATTATAATAAAATTCAGTGGACTATAAAATTCCATACTCGAAATATTTTTACAAATCGTATCAAAAAGCGGGAAATGGGCATGAAAATTTATGGAAATGGTTTGTATGATTTTTGTTGTACTATGAGCCACTTAACTCTATCTTTCAAGAACACGCAAAACAGCATATGTCAACAAAACATATTTTACCGTTAAAGAGAACTATATTATAATTAGAAAACAAAATACATATTTAGCTTGTTGCCGTACTCTAGGATTTGCAGGTTTTACAGGAACAGCTGTTTTTGCCTTTGATAAACCTTATGTGAACGTGGCGTATGGGAACAACTTTGGAGTAAATCCTGCAAATCGTAGACGATCTGGAACGCTCTAATTATATAATTACTTTTTCGCTGTTCACAAACTTTTGAAAAATTTGTTTTCAACAACTAAATATTTTCTTTTAAATAACAGTTTTTGCTGTGACTTACCGCTCTGTAAACATATGATATTTTGCTTGTCTGTGAAAGATTTTGACGATTTTTAGTTAAAGATGCAGTTTTACCATTTTAAATAAGATCTTTCGATTGGTGTTAATTTATATTTCGTTTATGTAGTCATATATTATATTTTATTATTTACATTTATATTTATAATTGCATTTATGTACATATCTAGTATTTATAAATTTTATAATCTTTTCCAGCTGAACATAATTTTAAAATTGAAGGGTGCTAAGGGTTGTGTGAAACACGTGTTGAGAAGCATTTTTGCCGACACTCTACTCATTTCATACAATTATGAGGGCAAAGCCAACAAAGCTCCACTTCTGGGGCTAAAAACAATAGAATTAGTTTTCGGTAAATATGTTTTAATTGTTTATTTGACTTATGTATTTCAGGAAGTAATGCATTTATATTTTTCCAACAGATGCGTTTGTGAGTATGCCCAAAATTGACCTCATTGCGGAAATCAGAAAGCACGTGTTCCTAAGCCACAATAGGTACAAACAAATTGTAATAAAAAAAAATTAAACATAATAACAAATCTAACAATAATTAATTTAATTATCTTATTATTAATCTCTAAAAAAAAAGTAACATAAAAATTTAATAACTTTCCAATCTAAATTTCAAAAACGTTATTTAAATACGGCTATTCGGGATTTTTTGTATATCGACTGCGGAGTGGAAGATCGACCTCGGCAGCCAGTTCGAAAATTACCTATCTCAAAAAACTTTTCAAGAACGCCCTATTTCAGAATTTTATTAAAAAACGCTCCCGAGTTCGGTTCAAAAAGGCCCTATCTCACTTCAAAATGTATTGAAAATGTGCTGAGATAGGACGTTTTTGAAACGAATTCTAAAAAACGAATTGAAAAGTTTTTTGAGGTAGGATGTTTTCGAGCTGGGTGCCGAGATAGGTCGATCTTCCACTTAGCAGTTGATATGCTCTTGAATTCTGTATTTGTGGTTTTTCTTAGGTAATGGAGTAAACTTTTATATTGTATTGCTGTAAGAAATTTCACTACTTTTTCTACCAAAAACCACAAATACACATGCAAGGGCATATACAAAACATCCCGACTACCTTTATTAATTTGTAAATAATTGTACATAGTTAAAAAAGTAAATTTTAACAATAGTTTTTTTAATAATTTTATATTAAAATTTGCATACTGGAATTTTAACAACAAAAAACCTACCTATCTACCTATTTATAAAAGCTTAGTAATTAGTAAATGTAAATACATAGTTTTAAACATTTTAACAGCAGAAATAACAATAATTAATTGAATTACTCACTGATCTGATTATTTAAATTAATATTTTATTATTTAATAAATTTTAATACTACATTATTTTGTCCTTATGAAAGCGGTCATATTTATGTTTTTAAATATGTTATTGAAATAAATAAATGAATAATGAAAAAATTACTTTTTGTACAATTTACTTAAAAAATTTGTGGTTATAAACACCATAGCACTAACTACTTGAGTAGGTATCGTTAACTACATGGTAACCATAATATTAGCTACTTCAGCAGCTATCTTTAGCTACATGTTAACCACAACATTAGCCACTTCAGCAACCATCGTTAGTTACATGTTCACCACAGCATTAGCCACTTCAGCAACTATCATTAACTACATGGTAACCATAACATTAGCTACTTCAGCAGCTATCATTAACTAAGTGTTCACCACAACATTAACCACTTCGGTCGCTATGAAAGGGGAATTAGAGTAGTTCAGCTATAGTTCGTTGAAATCGAACAGTTCTATTAGTGTAAGGGAGATAACGTATCACACGTATATGAAAAAGTGGTTAATATTTGCACACGGCTAGAACAAAGTTAGCCAGTTTATATACCGCTTCACAAATGAACGATAACTACCGGTTAACCACAATTCTAGCTGTTAGCTGTCTTGCAGGGATGGTAGATGTTTTCTTAAAATATTATATTTCACTTCAATTTGCAATAGTTTATTCCGAATAAATCTCCGGTTATCAAAAATTTACACAGCAGATTGGAAAAACTGTCTCACCATAGTAAAAACTACTGAACCCGCATGGCGTTAAGACGCCAAAATTGAGTTTAATATTTTAAACAGATGGCAACACTATTCACAAACAAAAAGGTCGTAACTTCAAAAAATAAAACCTTAATGCACATTTAGAATGACGGTGCTGATATGACACATTAAAGATCTGATGACCATAACCAAGAAATTATTTATTTATAAAAATTAACTCGAAACTAATTTTTTCGGTATATTATGGGTTTATTCGAAAGACCATATATTCCCATTAGTTATGGAACCCGATTTCATCATGTGACTGTATTCGCAGTAGCGCATCCTGTTAACCGAGTTCTCCAAGACCTTGTTGATGGTTTCTGGCTATATCGTAAGAAATGCCCGACATACGCCTTAAAGGCCTGAATCGTTAATAGATTGCTCGCATTATATCGGTCCTTCACGACATGGCACAAAAATGTCTAAGGGCGTGAAATCGCGGCTCCGAGGGGGCCAATTGACTTCATCGAGACAGCTGATAATACATCAACTATCAACTGTCTGTCAAAACGTAGACAGGGTGTTTAAAGTGATGTAGAAAACGACTAAAGTTAATAAAATAAAGATAAAATTTGGCAAAATATACATTGAATTAAATGAATTCCGATGTTTATATAACATTTTAATATTCAGCCTCATTGCATAAGTCGTAAATAAGGCTGAATTGTACGACTCGACGACATTAGCATTGTCTACTGTCGAGCTGAAAGAAGTAGGCGACGAAAATCGTCCAAAACTATGCAGTGCTGCCAAGCTTTTCCGTTTTAATACACTAGTCGAGTGGAAATTTTAGGCAATGACGTTAAATTTTCGATAGGACTCGACTCTCGAAAAATGACTTGCATTCGGCACAACTCTCGCAATGAGGCTGATTTTAAAGCATTTTGGTCAATGACTACACTTAATAGAACTTTGTCAGATACCGTTTAAAGTTTTTTTTCTACATATTGAGTGTAACTCTGTAGCACATATAATGAGGTGATCTTAGCTGTGAGGTATTTCTGGAAATCATCCGATTCTTTTTTCATGGCCTCGTCAGAATGGGTACTTTGCGTACGTTCCGTTTGTGTTTGCATAGAGAGCGTCAGATTGGCAACTCTTGCGGCGATGGACCCAGCGAACGTAGGCCAACACTCAACTTTTGACGCACGTAAGTCCGTCACTGCTGACAGTTGTATAACCCCGCGTTTACACAAGACAAGTCCAATGAGAATATGCACATAATTTACACATTGCTTGAGTAAAGTAAGCATCCAGACAAAAACTGTCTTCGAAAAGCCAGAGACAGTGATAAATACATCAAGAGAAGTGGCAATATATCAGTAAAAAAAATGTGAATGTGTTGCTATTGTATCTGAAAAATTGACTTGTGGAAACCCTAAGTACGCGGGCATAAGGAGCAGCTGATTTTTGTTTGCAGACGCAACACCTTCATTGTGACGTACATATCTCTACGGTACGTACGCCACTTCCTTCGCATACTTTTCCGTTATTGACGTACAAGTACCCATTCTGACGTGCATATCACTTGTAAGTATGCACAATGGTTGCCACTTTCGAAAATTATTACCAAAATTAGTCGACAAATTTTTGGTTGGCAAAAAGGTAAATTTTTTCATTTTGGTAGATTTTTGTTAGAAAAACAAATTCAACCTTTCGTACCCGCTTTATGTTTCGTAGTTATCTTTATATTATAAACTTTATATTATATAACTATAGCAAAAGTGTACTCTACTTTATTAAATTTATTTTCGAACACTTTAATGCACACTTTTTATATATGTACATATATTGCATTTGCATTTTGTTGATACGCGGTTTTGTACTTTAAACGACGAATGTATCATCCCCCTAGTATGCATCATCCAACTCAACATAGTTGTATATATACATATAGTTATAAACGTGCATACATATGTACATACTAGGGATGTTTCGAATGTCATATTTTTGGAATGCGAATGCGAATGTTAGGAATAACATTAAAAAAGCTATAATCAACTTAAGTCATCGTTTTTATTACTTAAAAATTTTGTAAATTATTAGAACATTGAACGAGTGCATAACCTATACATACGGTGACCATCCGTTCTGTTTTTTGCAGGACCGTACTGTTATTTAAAGGTCTGTCCTGCATAGTTTTTCAAAACAGAAAGCCCCCAAAATGTACTGATTTTTTCTAAGTGTCCTGCCTTTGTCCCGCATTTTCTTCGATATTTTATAATTAACTTTTCCTTATCGAAATAAAAGCAGTGTCGATAACTAATTGATAACTACATAAGGGTAAGCTGGTTTTGAAGGTTCAACTAGTCAATGCGTTCTAAATATTGTACGGTTATGGACAATGGATGACGAGAAATTGAAGACCAGCATCAAATATATCGATAACACTGTTCTACAAATTTTGTGGTAATCGCTTAAGAAAAAAAATATTTTCCAAGCTAATTTTCCTTTCAAACAAGTGCTTTCGTAATTTTTTTTGAAAAACGTGTTATGGGTACATTTCGGACCTATTCGTCAATATCTCATGAAAAAATTATCCAGTCAACATAAGTGACCTACAGTCCTCTTACAAAACTATATTACTTTGCCGATTTCGATGAAAAATTGATTTTAAATCATTTTCTTTTTACAGTAAATGAAAATCTGATGAGAAATGTAGATGTTACGGAACATAATCTGCACAAAAAATATATATTTTTGCAAAGAGCCCATCAATACCTTTCGAACTGTTGGTCGTTTCATGAGATATTGAGGAATAACTGAAAAAGTACTAAAAATAGGTTTTTCGAACAAATCTCGAAAACACTTCTTTGAAACCATGGGTATTTTTTCGTGTTCAACGACCCAAAGCTTGCCTAAAAAATTTACTTTACAGAGGTTCATATTTCGTGTAAAGTAATATGTAATCAGCGTTGCCGCTTTGGTAATTTTTAACCAAATTTGGTAATTTTTTTCTTTATTTATCAAGTTTGGTAATTTGGTAATTTATTTTTCAATTTGGTAACTTTTTCGATTCGGTTTACATGGTTTTGATTCCACATTAGTAAGTGGCCCGTAAGCGTTTCCTTTTATAGAAATACCAGGTAATCCTGAAAGTTTCGCAAGGTGAAAATTGTTCCAGCGTTCCTTGGCTACTAGAATGGTGCGATCCTTAACAAACTGCTTGAAAGTGGCTATTGCTAAGAACATCCACCGTGCCCTTTCCTGGAAGGTTTTGGGTGGTTGTTGTTGTTGTAACAGCATACATATTCCCCAAAGAGATTTTGGGGAGTGTTGCTGGAGTGACAGTCCTTGGCCAGATATAAATCTGGGTTTTTCCTGTTACGTAGACCCGACTGTCGTGGGAACCTACCTTTCCCTGTCAGTTCGTCAGCTTTGCAATTACCATCAATTGTCCGGTGTACCCGGCAACCATATATATGAGTAGAATTCTACGAAAATATGTATGTTCTCGTTCAAAAAGCTACGGCATTCAGGGGGGACTTCACTCTGTCTATGTGTGAGTCGAAAGCTTTCCTACTTCCTTACAGTGGTCGAAAAAATTATAGCCGCACCATATTTTGACAAGTTTTAACATATTATTAAAAATTACCTAACTTATTTTATGTGCAGAACTGTACAAATATACATGTCGAGCCCTAACTGCCAAAATAACGTAATTATGTATGTTTGTGCACATTAGTTCTGCACATAAAATTAATTTGGTAATTTTTTGTTGAATTTGGTAACTTTTTTCGGTGATTTTGGTAAAAAATAAAAAAAAATTTGTGGCAACTCTGTATGTAATATGCCTTATTATAATTTTGTAAATATTCTCTTCGTTATTTGAATAGCGCATCCTTTTAATACTTAGTAGGTACAGTTTTCCTTTTGTTTGTTTAATGTTCATTAACTTTTCATAAAAATATAGCATATTCTACATCTACATCTCATTTAAAAAATTTTTGAAAATTAAAAAAAATAAACATAGGGGCGACATTTTTTTGTTGACTGTGCTGCGCATTTTCTTCCATATAAAAATTTTTTCAGCATACTTTGTATGGTAGAAAATCAAAAAAAGGGTACGCTATTCAAATGACGAGGAATGTATATATGTAGTATATTTTTGTTACTTTTATACTGCGCAATTATATGTAAGTAAATTTTTTGAAAAATTGTCCTGCATTTTCAAAATATATTTATGCTCACCGTACCTATACAGTGTTTTAGTCTATTTAGTAGTCAAAGTTCACAAGGGGCATATTATATTAAAAAAATAATAATTTTGCTGCCATTTCTCCCATGAGGCTATTTCTTAGAGGCTCGTATATAAGGCCGGCTGCACTGAACAATTGTTCACTTGGAACGCTGGCGGGTGGAGCGTTCAAATATTTGCGGGCCAGATCTGTCAGTTTGTCGTATTAGTTTAGTTTTCCACCAATCGAGATGATTTTCACCGAGATGAGCTCGTTTTTCTTTAAGATAGGCCTTCAATTGAGCTTTAATTTCACATTTTTTAATGCCTCCAGATTCTACATCCGAGCCTTCGCTTTCCCTCGAGGAATCTAAAATTATTTGTAGGTTGCTTATACGACTTTTAGCAGTCCTTGTTGAAGGCCATCAAAGCTGCTTGACATACTACCTAGCCTAGCCGTGTAGCGCCTGAAGCTGAAAGCCGGATATTGCCCGCACCCTGGTTATACAGACTTAGAGCAATTTCAACAATGTTAGAGTGGACTCTCTGCCCATGTACACACTCACATTCGCATCATTTGATGCGAATGCGAATATGTTAAATGATAAGAATCATTCGCATGACGAATGCGAATGCAAATATGTATTCGAAACATCCCTGGTACATACCGACATACACACAGAACTAGCACAACAAACCAATGAAGGTGAAGTTAGTCAAGAACGGAACTCATACTTAAACGCATTCTGTACACGCAGAATTTTGTCGATTACTGGAGCCCTCAGTGTTGCTTACTACAGTGTTGCCACTCATCAGTGCCTTTTCATAAACTTACCTTTTCAACTACAATTTTTCGTGCTATAATAGATGCTAGCTATATATAAACTACTTATTTTCAACAAAAAACCTTATTCGATAGTAAATTTCAAATATTTTAAACGTATTTTGAATAGGAACTTATAACTTTTTTACCATCTGCAAAACTGAAAGAAGGAAGAGGTCAGCTGACACGGAAAAATCAAAATTCCGCAGATTTCTGCGCTGCGGGCTACAACTACAGAAAAATTCTGCGCTGTTGAGTTTTCATTTACATGGCGCTCTGGTAAGACAGATCGTGACTCGGGTTTACGTAACGGTAGGTTTACGTTCTTGACTAATTTCACCTTGAGACCAAAAGCAGACAGTATCAGTGATGCCACAGACAAAATTTTTTTCCTATCAAAATTTCCTACCATAACCAACCACAACCTACCAAACATTTTTGAGTTTTTAATATATATATATATTTTTTTTCAATGTCAAGTTTATTATAAGAATAGATAACATTTAACAGATAATTCGTGAATAAAATGAACACTGCTGACTTGATGTGAATATTTATTATATTTTTAATAGGGGGGGCCTCATTTAAAGAAAGGGAAACTTAAGAATTTGTATGTTACGTTAAAAAAATACATATTTTGCTGTGACGGTGGGTGTCCCCCATTTAATTAATTTTGATTTTTACGCTTATAACTTCTCGCCATAAATGTATTTTTCTAATAACTTACCACCATTTTAAAGCTCATGAATTATTCTTTCTTTTTGGATAATTATTTTTTGCATTGCCACCTTTAATAGATGAGGAATGGCTTGAAAACTTGATGCAAACAGATTGCAGTATATTATATATGCATTTATAACAATAAAATAGGGAAAATAGTGAAAAATAAATGGCTAAAAATCTATATCTAAAGATTTATTATACATGCTTTACTGTACAGATTTAAACACAATTTATATAATTTTTTTTTTATCAGCGCTGTCATCTTCGCTGTATGTACATTGGACTGAATCACCAAAAAATTTTGCGATTTTTCCACCGGGATTGCAAAATTTGTTATATTTTAAGCAGAGGTCGAAAATAACCGTCAACACTTTGAAAGTGTCCCAAAATAACCGTCACTATTTAAGGGGAAAATTAACCCACAAAACAGAACAGGTGGTTTATTTTTTGTAGATGTGTGCTCCTCTCTGTGGGAAAGGGTTATTTTGCGAATAATTTCCGTTGCCGTTGTTGGACACGGACACTTATCGCTGGAAGAAGAAAAATAACTGCTAGAAGTGCGTAGAAACATATCAAATTTGCTGTTGATAGAGAGATATAAGCAACGTCAACGTCACGGTCATGTTATTGATTTAAAATACGCTATCAATTAAAAAATTATTATTATGATTTAGTTTGTTGACCAAATAAAAAATAAAATTTATTTGTGATTTGATTTTTCAACCAAATAAGAAATACAAATTTTTGATTTGATTTGTAGAGCAAATCAATTTGATTTGTAATTTTTCAATTAAATAATACTTTTGTTATGCGACGCAAATAAGATATTTAAGTATCTTCCAACTTCCAGTTCCACGGGAGAGAGATTTTCAAGACCTCTTCGGGGTTTTCGGAATCTTCGGGACTACTTCAAGATTTTTAGTCTATTTCGGGATTTTTGGACTATTTTGGGATTTTCGAGACTTCTTCAGGATTTTCGGAATCTTCGGGAGTTTTGGGCTATTTCGGGATTCTCGGGACTAATTTGGGGATTTTCGAGACTACTTTGAGATTTTTGGGATCCGCGGCACTAATTCGGAATTTTCGAGACTTCTTCAGGATTTTCGGAATCTTCGGGACTACTTCGGGATTTTTGGGCTATTTCGGGATTCTCGGACCTAGTTCGGTATTTTCGGGACTACTTTGAGATTTTCGGGATCCGCGGCACTAATTCGGAATTCTCGAGCCTTCTTCAGGATTTTCGGAATCTTCGATAACAAAATCGATACCCAAATCGATAACTCGATAACAAAATCGATAAAAACATCGATAACGAAATCGATACCCAAATCAATAAAATTATCGATATCAAAATCGATTAGAATATCGAAAATAAAGTCGATACCCAAATCGATACTTAGATCGATAGCAAAATCGATTAAAATATCGATAACAAAGACGATTAAAATATCGATAATATAATCTATACCCAAATCGATACTCAGATCGATAACCAAATCGATAAAAATATCGATAACAAAATCGAGACCCAAATCGATAACAAACCCGATAACAATTCCGATAACAAAGTCGATAACATTATCGATAACAAAATCGGTTAAAATATCGATAACAAACTCGATAAAAATATCGATAACAAAATCGATCATTATATCGATAAGTCCCGAGAATACCGAAAATCCCGAAATAGTTCCCAATATAGTCTCTGTGACTATATCATTTTCTTTATTTTAATCTTTCCTCCTTTATTTTCATCTTTACTCATCCTGTTCTTTTCTTCATATTTATCTTTATCATCTTTATGTTTATCAATTTCTACATTACATATTCCCCTTCACCTTTGCCCTTATATTAGTAAAATTTTTAAATTTACCTTGGTCTTCATTTTTGCATTTATCATTACGCATCTTTGTTTTTGTTTTTATTTTTACCTTTGCCTTTATCCTTTTCTTTATCAATAAAATAAAATAGCTTATTTTCGGTGTATCATATTAAGAATGTGCACGCTCTCTTCTTTGTCATAAATGTTCGCACATGTTTGTGTACGTATATGTCGTGTAAAGAAATGCCTAGCGGTTTGCTTCCACTTATTACGCCCACTTATATTTTTCAGTCCGACAATAACCCACAAATTAAGACACTTAAAAATAAAAGTTCCTGCTAAAGTGTTTTTGCCCAAGGGAAATTTTAGCAGTTGATAAATAACCCACAACGGAAAACACAAAAAGATCGCACAGAGTGATTTGCCACGGTGAGAAACACTCTGTTTGAGAGACGAGTGTTTGTGTCAGTGGTAAACACCATACGGGACAATTGGTGACGGTTATTTTCGATCTCTGATTTTAAGACGTCACGCAAAATATTTCGGTAAAATATTAAGATTTTCGTGAGCAGGACCGATTTGAAAATACCTCCAAAAATGGAGTTTTTTATGAAAAAAATATTATATATTATTTCTCTAAGGTGTTTTTTTTGTTAGTCTCCCTTTTTCTACTTTCCTATGTTAGCAATTCCACTAATGAGGTGTCATTAAAAAGTCAGAGGTCCCCTGAGTGGTTATTAGGTAATATTAATGGTCATAACACCTCTGAAGTCAAGAAATTTGTAATTTTATTTTTGATTTTAATTTACCATAGTTAAGCCCCACTAAAGGTATTTTGTACTGAAGCACTATGGGGACATACACCATATACGACAGTGGTGGGCACACACATAATTCAATAATTAAAGGTTCGATAAACTGACAGTTGTCTCTCTCGCACCGCTCCCTTAGCTCAGATATTATTGTTTCTGTTAAAGAAATATTTAATCAAAAAGTTAATTCTGAATATATTTTTCTCCTCAAATATTGTATAAAAAGATATATTGTAAGTAACACCATGTTTTCCTCAACTCATGACACTCATATATCAGTCAGTTTGTAATATATTTTTATGTACTTAATAAGTATAAGTCTTGATGTAAATCTCATTCACGCTTTGTAATATATGTATAATAAAAATAAGGGGTTTATAAGAATACTTATGTTTACTATTTCCGCGAACTATTAGAACAGTCTGCTTTTATCTGTTGCTACAAAGAGGCATGAGTTTACTGTGTATTTCTGTCTGCGCAGTCTGCGCATGGGCCCGCTTGTAGTTTATTAAAGAACTTTTTGAAAAAAGTCCCCTCAGATGACAAAACAGATTAAGCTTAAAAAATTTGCATACAAATATTTAAAAATCGTTTCAATGGAATCGAAATAATGACATTTTTGATGCTGTTATTTTTACTTTTTTTCAAAGATTGATTTACGAAAAACTTGAATAACTGTGCCAAAACTTCTCCGATTTAGACTTATGGAATCACGGTTGAAAGGTAATTTTCCACACATCTTAATTCAACTTTGAATGACGTTCGTTAATCCTACCTCTCTCTTTCATCCTTTGAATAAGTTTATTAGCAAATAAATATAAAAGGAAATACCTTTCCAATGATACCCCACAAGTCTAAATCGGAAGAGTTTAGGTTCAGTTATTCATGTTTTTCTTATACCAATCTGTGAAAATTTTTTAAAAATATTTTTATGCAAATTTTTTAAGCCTTAAATCGCTTTGTCATTTGAGGGGATTTTTTTTAAAAACATCTTTAAGAAACTATTTTTATTCATAAAAAACTCTATTTTTGGAGGTATTTTCAAATCGGTCCAGCTCACGTGAATCTTAATGTTTTTGGTGGATATCTTAAAATATAATAGCTTTTATTATTCCAATGGAAAAACAGCAGCGTTTTTTTTTTTTTGTATGGCGAGTGATGCAGTCTAATGTACATACATATGTACTAGGGATGTTGCGAATGTGGAATTTTAGACATCCGCGGATGCGAATGTTTAAAAGCTTACATCCGCGGATGCGAATGCGAGTGCGGATGTCAAGTATTTTAAGAAAAAATAGGTGAGTACATTAGGAGATTTAGGTAAATAAAAAATTTGAGATTTTTAATAATGTTTTTTTTATATTTAGTACTTAAATTTAAAATTTGGAACGTTGTATTTAATAAAGAGTAATTTTGCTGCCTTTTCGGGTTACAGCCTGTTTCTTAAAGGGTCGTAAATCAAACCTGCGCCACTAAATAACTACTCGCTCGAGGCGACACAATTGAAGAACTTGGAACTTAAAAAAATTGTAAATTATTTTCGATTGAGAGGACTTTCAGTTATATTTCTTTCTTTATTGCGGTGCAATAATTCCTTTTTGAGGATTGCATCGGGGCTGCAAATGTCAAATATATGGCGGACTTTTATCTTCTCAATCTCAATCATGGCAAGATCGTTGTTTAAACACCCTTATTTTCCAATTTTGAGAATCAATTCTTTAGTTGTTCCAGAATTTGGGAAACCTGTTACGTCTTCAGCGTTTTTAGATTTTAGTTTTTGCAAGTAATTTTTAATCCTGTCTTCTGTAACTGGTTTGAAAAATGTGTGCTTATAGCGAGGTTCTAATAGGTGGATATGGCAAATAAATTGTTATTTTCTAGGAATGAAAATTTCAGAGAAAATTTATTTTTGAAATCGTGGCTGTCAACCAAATTACATAGTTTTATTTCTTGTTATTTTGTTGAAAAGGCACCCCGTTTTTACAATTATTTGAATTATTGGAATCACGGACGATGAAGGTCTCAGATCTGCTTAGTTCCCGGGTGATTTCTTGGAAAAGTTCACCTGTAATGAATAGCTTTTAATTAATTTCTTTATTAGCTGAGCTAGTTGCAGGCAGTCACAAATAATTACTCACCGCTGTCGGTAACACAATAGAGGTGCAAAACTATCGATAGTCAGGCCATCGATAGTTTTCGATATTATCTTCAAAACTATCGATATATCGTCGATAGTATCGTATTTATATGGTTTTGGCTTAATTTTCGTATGAAGATTTCCTTAAGAATATATTCCGAAATTACGTTTCGATAACCTTGTAAACTGCTGGACACTTTTTTTAATTGTTTAACCGTTAAGTTAGAAGTAAAGTTATTGAAAATTTGAAATGAATTGAAATGGAATAAAATTGGGCGTACTGAAATTTTATATATGTGGTTTTCGATATCCTCCGTCATATATAAGGCATTCATCAAGTAAATTTCAAGTTTAGAAGAAGAAAACATTTTTTATCTGAGAAGTAATGGTTTTTATCTACCTTTTATTAAACAGTAAATAGTGGTGCATAGATAATATTGAAAGTTTTGGTAAAAATTAATTTGTATCAGTTTTTTAGCGGTATTTTAAAAGATGCAAGGTTTTCCGTCATTTTCGAAATTTGACATTACTCTTTTAAAAAAGTAGCAATCAAATTTTTAGTTCAACTTGGAAGTTTAAGAGAAATGAAAAGAAAAGAAGAAATAAAACTAAAATAAATACTGAATCACATGTCTGTTGGACTATCGATAGGACCAAAAAAACAATCGGTAGTAGGGAAAAATAAAAAAAACATCGATACTATCGATAGTGCCATCGATAGTTTTGCACCTCTATAACACAAGCCATCAAATCCGATTTGTCGTGCCATTCCATGAGCTCAATGTGCTTTGATATTTTGAGGCAAATTAACACAAATTTTCAACACATCGTTAATATAGTATGTGTAGGGCGTATTTCCCATTATCGCTGAAATGCAAAAAAGCCACAACTAACTAAAATTTTTTATTGCATAAAACGATGCATCATAATAAATCAAAAAGAGAATTTTGGATTTTTAGTTAGTTACGGCTTTTTGTATTTCAGCGGCGATGTGAGCTACGCTCTTTCCATATCATACTAACGATATATTGCATGCCAAGTCCCACTCCTCAATTGATATTAAATTCGCCTTGAATTAATTCTTATTGGATTTGTGACCTTGGTTGTCAACTTATTCACATATCATTTTATCTTTATTTCCATCCGTGCTAATTTTGACCATTAGCACAAAATTAAAATAAATGTTATTGTTTTCGAGCTGAAAGACTCATAAAAGGAAACACGGAACTTAGTCATAATAATAATAATAAGAAAATAATTACACTTATCTAAGAAAAAGTAGTAAAAATACTAGCGATGCATCCAGTTTTTTCAAACGACCTTTGACAAATAATATTCGATAGTTACATAATTCTTACCTAATTGAAGGTTATCTTTTAACACACAAATATTCGATTCTCTTTATAGCTAGACGTTGAACATTTCCGCTGGAAATACCTTTTAAAGGATCTTACTCTTTGACTTTAAATTATAAAAGAAGGGGAGCGTAGGGGGACAATTTTAAAGTAGCATCTCCACAAGAAAAAATGTTGGCTACAATTTGTCATTTTGTTCGCCAGATATACGTTTTTTCAGTGCACTTGCACAATATTCGCATTCGCAAAAGCTCCTCATTGATTATTACGAATGCGAATGTTAAAATTAATGCGGAAGCTCCACAGTTGCGAATGCGAATGCGAGTATTCGCAACAACCCTGATATGTACATACATATATTCATCTGCTAGACCCTATTTAATGAATAGGGGTATTCTCTGAGTCTTGCAAAGCCCTTGCATGGTGCACAGATTGCACCGATTGCACGGTAAAAACCGGTTTTCGTATGGGACAGCTTTGCAAACCGTGCAACCCGTGCACCGTGCAAGGGCTTTGCAAGACTCAGAGAATACCCTTAATGTGTTTTATGAAGCGAGGAAATAATGGTTTAACAACAATTTATTAGGAAAGAACCCTAATTACTTTAATATCATACACATTTATTTAAAAAAATACATATTTGAATTTATTAAAACAAAAAATATTTTTCTCTAAAATAAAATCTAAAAAAAATTATTAAAAATAAATAAAAAATGAAATAAAAAAAATAAAACAAAAGCTCTGCTGCCCTACGACTCGGATCGAACTCGGATCTGTCAATTGGCAGGCTAGCGCTTTGCTCACTCGGTCATTGCGACTGCTGGGGTAGCGTGAGCAAAATGTCATACACAAATGTCTATTGTTTCCTTTGCACTAGCTGATTTCGAATCAGCATTCGAAGCTGGCAATGATATTTTCGAGTTCACTCGGATTCAGTGATAGCAATTTTGTCGTATTCGTAGCAGGCATTCGAATTCGTAGATTATGGCTGACATCCAAAACGTACTAATACAATGTTTGGATACTGTTGTACTGCGGTATTTAAACTGTTTGCATATGTCGAGTTGCGAAACATTGAAACCACATACATTCCATATTTTTAATATCTATATACATAAAAATGGTGTGAAAAATGTATAGTAATTCATCAATTGAGAACGGTTGGGCCGATTTGGCTAAACATTTTTTTTTTGTTATTCGTAATTGCCAGGACAAGGTTTTTGCGAAAGAAAATTTTGGGAAAACCATCCGGGAAAGTCGGAAAAATTGAAAATTGATTTTTTTTATGGAATTTTGTGTGGAATTCCTTCGGAATGGCATTCCAATGGAAAAATAGAAAATTCCAAGTGGAAAGCTCGGAAAAATCCGGAAGAATGCGAAAAATTTTAATTTTTTTCGACGAAAGCGTGGAAAATTTCGGATAATTGAGAAATTCATTGGGAGCATGAATCAATTGGAAACAATTTTCTCCTATGTTTCATAACTGATTCGAATGGGAGCTGCTTTTTTGAAAAGGTGTTTAGAACAAGGAGTGCACAAAACTTTAATTTTTCCGATAGGTGACGCAGGGGTCGAGCTACGTTAAAAAAAATGCATTTGGTTCGTTGGTTGCCTTTTGCCTAGATTAGTATATAGGATTAATTTTTTCCGTTAAGTGGGCCAGGGACCGATCTATTCGAAAAGGTCTTATTTATGGTCTGATTTGCTTGAAATTTGGCACGTAGGTAGCTTATTGGCTGGGTTAACATATAGGATATTTTTTCAGATAGGTGGACCAGATACCGATCAATTCCAAAAAATCTTATTTATGGTACAATTTGCTCGAAATTCGGTACCCGTATTATAGATATGCGTAGAATAGAATCGAGTCATTGTTTTACAGTTCGAAATGTGTTTGAAGGCGGCGCAAACAAGCGGGTATTGGCTATTTAACAATACTTATTACACAGGCCAACAGAAATTAGAAAAAAGTTGATGCAGCAAATGTTAACGCTATTTTTGCCGAATTTTTGATTGCTGATTACGAATCCAGATGCAGATTTTAAGAAAAAACGAGGTCAAAGTGTAAAAAAATCGCTTTTTTTCAATATTTGGGAAGCTTTAGCAAAGAAACAAAGGGTGGTAGAACCTTTCACTTAGGCTTTGATTAAAGCTAAAAATCTCGAACACTATCCTTGCAAGTTTCCGCACCTTTGCTTGATGGTCACTTATAGTCATTTGTTGAACAGGAATAACTGATTTTGGGAAGTTTGAGTTCCTACCGCAATTAAGCAAAAGGTGATAGAACCTTTCACGTAGGCTTAAATTAAAGCTAGAACTACAGACTGCCATCCCTGAAAGTACTATTACTGCACCTTGCCCTAATGGTCACCTATACTCATTTACTTTTTATCGTTAAAAATGGTGCAAAATCAGTGTTAGCTGTTCAATAAATGACTATAGGTAACCTTAGGGTCAAGGTGCAGGAATGGTATTTTCAGGGATTGAAGCCAACAGTCCAAGCCTTAATTTAAGCCTAAGTGGAAGGTTCTATCACCTTTTGTTTCATTGCTAGAGCTTCTCAAGTATTGCAAAAAACGCAATTTTTTGACACTTTCACCAAATTTTTTACTTTATACTTACGTATTCTTAATCAGCATAAAAAAGCCTATCAAAACCAGCTTCAACATTTGCCGCATCAAAATCGGTGTTGCCCTGTGTTACCTACACTAATTATATAAAGAGAAGAGGTGATCTCGCGAACGGCTGTACCGATTTTCTGAAATTTTGGACACCTACTGCAGACTTTCGATATATTAATGGAGCGGGTGATGCCACACCCATACATATCGAATTTTTCATACCGTATATCTCTGAAAGTATTTGTGGTAGTGTCCTGGAAATTGGTATAGAGATGTTGGGGCTACTGCAAAAGGGAAGAGGCGCTTTCCAAACATAATGAAACTTTTACCTATCTTTAAATATATACACCCAGAATACAGTGTTTTTTTATTTTTCATAATACATTTTTTTGTTAAGTTTTTATAGAAATGTAGTTCATTTTGCATCAAATGGACCAAATTTTGAGTATGCATTTTTTAGTTCACTCAATTTCAGTGTCATAAAGTGCAAGTTTTTAATGTCTTATAGATACCGTTGATTTTTGAGAATTTTTTTCCCTGATGATGTTGCGCATTTTCTCCGTATAACGAATTTTGTATGGGAAAAAATGCCGAAGAGTGTCAGTATGTAAAAGACTTATTCTGGTGGCTTAACTCCCCCTAAACGACCGAAACGATTTTAATGATAATTTTTTAATGACAATTTTTAGTAGCGCTGGAGTCGAGCTATTGCTAAAAATTGTCGATTCGGAGGCACCAGGGATCAAGGTCAAATTACTCCCGTTAAATCAACCATCAGAACCATTGCGGTCCTTGCTTTACGTTGACTAAACAGAATGTGGATCAATGATACTCACCAGTTTGGAAATGGCCACCAACTAGACTATACAGATTCAAGAACGATTCACTATTGAGCCGCAAGGACTTCTTCCCGGTATAACGCTTTCATCAGGTTATTTAAGACGGTAATGGAGGATATGCCTTCTGTCGACCACAAAACCAAACGTGAACGTGAATTGCTGGCGAAAACGTTGGACCAAATATTTCAATAAAAAAATTAATTTTGGGCGGGACGAAGTTCGCCGGGTAAGCTAGTTCAATATAACAATGAATAACCTTACGTAATTTTTCATTTTCACGACACCAATTGCAACTTAAAGCAAACGAAGCATCAACTTTGTTTCTGATGCACTGATTACTCTAGCGGTGCGCTTCGATAACTTTTCGGATGCGTTTTGGAAAAGTATACATTGTCAAAATCTTGTTGCTCGACGCTATGAACATTATACTTTATACTAGGGATGTAGCGAATGTGGAATTTTAGACATCCGCGGATGCGAATATCTAACAGTTAACATCCGCGGATGTGGATGCGAATGCGGATGTCAAGTATTTTCAAGAAACAATTAGAATCTAGCATAATGGCGAGATCGTTGTTTAAATAACACTTACAAGCCAAATCAGGTACATACTTCAGGTTTTTCTAAAGCTGTTTAAAAAGAATTCCTCATTCTCATTCCTTTGACTGTTTCAGAACTTGGGGAATCTGTAACTTCATCAGCGTTTTTCGATTTCAGTTTTTGTAATGAAATTAATACTTTCTTCCATGATAAAAACATGGTAAGGTAAAACCGTTCTCTCAATTCGTCGGCCATGATTTTTTTTGAAGTTTGCCAACATTTTAAAATTAAATTGCTTGCAAACGTCAAGAATTTGAAAAATTCCTCTCAGCGGTTCTACCTTACTATATTTTTATCATGCTTTCTTCTGCGACTTCTTTGAAAAACTTGTGCTTATAGCGAGCTAAGTAGGTGTATACAAGGTGTGATTGACAATTCAGTGCGGCTCTCTTTTAAGGTACTATAATGTCAAAAAGTATAAACAAACGAATTAACCCTTAGTGATGCATGTATCTTGTCAGCACTGATACCCAAGGCTTTTATTTTGATTATAGTTTTGTTTTACTTACATTACCTGGAATATATATATTTTGTCAATAACATAAAACAAATTGTTTATAAAATCGTTTTACCAATTTCCTTGTTTTTAATTGCCCAAGTTTTATGCCTATTTTTTATCCTAAACATTATTCGACACTTATAAAAGAATGATTTTACATTTGTTTCCAATTTTATATGAGATCCTTTGAAAGTGCTTGATTCGGACGGACAACAAATGAAATAACTTTCCTTGAAGTGGTTTTCACAAACGCGAGATGAATCACGTAGTACAACACCACATCGCTGCCGTCTTAATTCGCAACTAGGTGGTTTAAAACATCGCACTATTTTCGTGTCCTGACTTCTATTGCATACAGCGCATCGTTCAAAAGTTTTGCTCCGTTTCATCTTGGTCCTTACAGTAAATATTTAAGCAAAGTCGAACGTATTTACTTATTACCAAACTTTAAATGTACTTACTTGCTTTCCCCGGCGGTGTGTCTCTTAACAATTTCACGTTTATTAAGAAAATTTGTTGCTTGAAAAATTTGTGTGTAAATTTTTTTAAACAAATTCAAATTTGAAAAAAAAAAAATATTTTCAAATGGGTTAAGAATTCATTTCAGTTTGACATTATAGCCTGTTTCTTATGAGAGCAATGTCAAAATCAATCACACTTTGTTGAATACATTTTGGGTGTATATGGAAAATAAATTATTATTTTCTAATGAAAATTTTGAACAAAATTCAGTTTTCAAAGTCGTGGCTGCCAGCCGAATCGGATCAGAATATTGTTATTTTTTAAAAACAAGCACCCCGTTTTTATAAGCATTTGAATCACAGATAATTACGTAATTCTTATCTAATTAAAGGTCTGACCTATAGCATTTCACTTTATAGCCAGACGTTGATCATTTCTGCTGGAAATCCATATTGAAGGAGCTTACTCTTTGACTTTAAATAGCAAAGAAGGGACAGTTTTACCACAGAAATTTTTAGCCAAGGATCCAATATATGTATATCCCTATGAAAAAAATATTGCCCGACAAGTAAACAAAATTACTGTTTTTAAAATTTTTGATTACAAAAAAATCCCCAAAGAGTCGAAGTTGAAATTATTGGTACGAATATATGTAACATCAAAAGCAAGTCACGAAAATTTGGTTAAGAATTACAATGCACACTTTCTTCTTTTGTCAAAGGTCAAGTAGAAGTGGGAACTTGCATGACTGCCCATTGATAGGTCGGTTATATAGCTTAATAAATTATATCTTTTAAGAAATTTTTATCAAAGTTAATATATATGATAAATGTTTCTTTGTTTGTTTTGTTACACAAATACGCCCACGGCCACAGCCTAAAATATTGGCTACAATTTGTCATTTTGCCATATATGCGTTTTATCGATGCACTTGCACAACATTCGCATTCACAAAAGCTCCGCATTGATTATTGCGAATGCGAAAGCGAATGTTAAAATTAATGCGGAAGCTCCGCGGTTGCGAATGCGAATATTCGCAACAACCCTGATTTGTACGTATGCAATACAATTGACGTTTTGGAAGTCAGCCTATCTACGATAGATTCCGTGATAGTCCTGATTAACAGCCTTATTATGCATCACGAACGATAGACAACATGAAAGATTCGTCTGCAGAGGAATGCTTCAAAAACTAGTACGGCGGCATGTTGTTGTTGTTGTTGTAGCGGCTACAACTACCCCGTTCAAATCGGTTGATATCTCAGTCGTTGTCGTCAAGTTCCACTAACGGCAGCCCTAGGAAGCGTGCAGCTTCTATCGGGTTGGCCCACAGGGACAAAGCCGTTAGAGTTTTCGGGTTTTCCGGGCATGCGAAGAGATGTTTCGAGTCACGTGGGGTCTCTCCGCATGCCGGACACTCATTTGGCACATCCTCATTCAATCTGATCAGGTATGAATTTAACCTGCTGCAGTAGCCAGAGCTAAGTTAGGCTATTGTTGTTCGTGTGTCCCGAGGCAGAGGAAGCTCCGTCTCGTCTATGTCCGATGGAGGTGTGCCTAGAACGGCATTCACAGGTCTAGAGTCTACATAACTCGAGACTGACTCCCTGTGAATGCCGTTCAGGGCCAGTCGGTAAGCTGACGGGTCCAGAGGCTGCATGACGAACCTCTGGACTTGGTCCGTCAGTTCATATAGATGCCTCCTGACGTGATTAGACGAGGGCTCCTCTGCAGCCAGCCACTTCTGTGGCTCCCGATCAGAAACTGCTTGCAGAGCATTATGTTGTGCTCCTTTATAGAGAGCATTTGTGCCTCGTTGTGGAGGTGATGTTCTGGCGACATCAGGAGGCATCCTGTCGCTGTCCTGAGTGCGGTGTTCTGTACACTCTGTAGCTTCGTCCACTGCGTCCTACTAGTCCCCGGCGACCACACTGGTGCTGCGTAGTTTAAAACCGGCCGGCCTATTGCCTTGTATCATCATGCGGCATCATTCTATCCGCTTTAAACGCAACCGAGACGATTGCATCGTAATCGATGAAAAGCAAGACGAAGACGGCCGATAGAGTAATAAAATAGTAATCAGAGACGTTGTCTAGGCGAATTTATACAAGGTGGTGCTACTGGCGAGTTTAGATTTTCGCCGCGGTACTACTGAATATCAAAATGATGTATTTGTTGTAATATGAATTCGCCTTGTTTACATCATTCAGTAGTACCGCGGCGAAAATCTAAATTCGCCAGTAACACCACCTTGTATAAATTCGCCTTGGACGTTGTCGTCCGCAGACGAATTGTTCGTGTTGCCAATAGTTCGTGATACATAATAAGGCAGTACGCCTATGGAAAAGAGGTGTACATACATACAGTCAGCATCAAAAATATGAATACCATGGCTAGTCTTTATTTATAGATTCCAACCAAAATTTTCTTATCAAAGTTTTAAAATTTTTCAACTTTTCAATTCGATTTCTTTAAAAAAATTTGCAGTTTTGTAGCCCACTAAATGTTAGTATAATAAGTTACAAGTCTCTAAAAATTACCGTTGATTTTTGAGATTTTATTCATGCGTTATATGGTGTTTCGACACCCTTGACAAATAAAATTTAATGGGCTACAAAACTGTATACTCAAAATTTTTCTAAGAAATCGAATTGAAAAGTTGAAAATTTCTATGAAAGTTTTTGGTATTTTTTTATTTTCTATGTGATATTCAAAAAATTGATTCTGCTGAATTTTGCTGTTGAATGAATTACATTTTTATAAAAAATAAAAAAATAAATGGAATGGAAAATATATAACGGGTGATTTTTTAAGAGCTTGATAACTTTTTTTTTAAAAAAAAACGCATAAAATTTGCAAAATCTCATCGGTTCTTTATTTGAAACGTTAGATTGGTCCATGACATTTACTTTTTGAAGATAATTTCATTTAAATGTTGACCGCGGCTGCGTCTTAGGTGGTCCATTCGGAAAGTCCAATTTTGGGCAACTTTTTCGAGCATTTCGGCCGGAATAGCCCGAATTTCTTCGGAAATGTTGTCTTCCAAAGCTGGAATAGTTGCTGGCTTATTTCTGTAGACTTTAGACTTGACGTAGCCCCACAAAAAATAGTCTAAAGGCGTCAAATCGCATGATCTTGGTGGCCAACTTACCGGTCCATTTCTTGAGATGAATTGTTCTCCGAAGTTTTCCCTCAAAATGGCCATAGAATCGCGAGCTGTGTGGCATGTAGCGCCATCTTGTTGAAACCACATGTCAACCAAGTTCAGTTCTTCCATTTTTGGCAACAAAAAGATTGTTAGCATCGAACGATAGCGATCGCCATTCACCGTAACGTTGCGTCCAACAGCATCTTCGAAAAAATACGGTCCAATGATTCCACCAGCGTACAAACCACACCAAACAGTGCATTTTTCGGGATGCATGGGCAGTTCTTGAACGGCTTCTGGTTGCTCTTCACTCCAAATGCGGCAATTTTGCTTATTTACGAAGCCATTCAACCAGAAATGAGCCTCATCGCTGAACAAAATTTGTCGATAAAAAAGCGGATTTTCTGCCAACTTTTCTAGGGCCCATTCACTGAAA
>NW_023459266.1:66035-66769 GCF_013731165.1 Rhagoletis pomonella | reverse complement strand
CAAATTAATGACAAAAAGTGTAACTTTTTGAGCTTAATTGTACTTTTCACCATTTCCGTCAATGCATTACCTCCATTTTCCCGCAACCAAAAAAACCAATTTTGTTGTCTACTGCAGTGTGTTTATTGTTCAATTCATTGTACAGCTTCAGTTAGTGTAGAGTTAATTTAACGTAACTTATCATTGAGATATCTTTAGCTAGCCTATAAAGTCATAGCCTGTCTTGTCAGAAAGTCCCACTAAGTTAAACTAAGTTTCATTCAGCTTAGAGTTTAACTTAAATTATACACAAATAAATTCTTGAATTATATTTCACATTTTTAAAAGTACACCCCGCGACAAAATGCTGGTTTGGGCTATTTAATATATTATTTATCATTGTCTAACAAAAACTATACAAATACAGCTTAATTTAAAATATTGAAATAAAAAACAACAACGCAACACGCGCATTTTCATCCATATAAAATAAAATGCGAACATTCGTTATATGGAAGAAAGTGCGCAACACCGCAAACAGAAAAATTCAAAAAATCAGTAGTATTTTTTAGACACTTCAAACTTGCTCCTTATTATACTAGAATGAATGGGCTACAAATATGTTATCCCAAAACATGTCTACAAATTCTGAACAAAAACTGTGATGAAACTTTGTTGATTTTTTTCAATCTTTCAAGTTTGGATTTATTTGGAAGGTTTTTGTTAGACAATGCGCTACCATTTTATAAAAAAAA
>NW_023459266.1:60321-66025 GCF_013731165.1 Rhagoletis pomonella | reverse complement strand
ATTTGATATTTTCAAGCACTATGTACACATATGTATTTTTTTAAACAAACTTTTTTGCTGAGAACTTATTTAAATTCCAAAAACCGAATGCCAACTTGAATTAAAGGAACCAACACTGAAGTGAGTCAAAATGAAAATAAAAGAGCACACATTTCTATGTAAAGCAAAACTCTCTGGGAATCCTACCAGACATCTGCCGGTCATTTGACCGGTCATCTAAATAGGAAATCTGCAGTCTTTTGGCATCATATTTTACATCAGAATTTAAGGTATTTCTAAAAAATATGACCAATTCTTTTGTGTAACTGTGATTTTGCATCCCTTGTCAACATATGGCCTCGGTTGATGTTAACTTAAGGTCGTTGTTTTACTGCCTTAAAATTGAAGGGACATTTTTACAGCGTTTTTTATGTGTATTGGTTTCTAATTGAGTGTATTGAGAATCGGTCAGTCGGAAAAGGCCTTGTAGGAAAGATAATAGGTTTGTTCGTCGAAAATCCAGCGAGAATTATTACTCAAAATATCAGATAGTAAGAAAAAATGCTCCCAAATTCTCTCTCATGTAGAGAAATTTGCAATTTTCTGTACGAACGCAAATTTGCAAGTTTTTCTGTCAGCTAGTGTCCACGGTTGCATTTCAAACAAAAGAAATTTGTATAGAATTTTTAAAATTCTTTCAGAGGGGCAAAATACTGGATCTACGTGTATATATCTTGTTAGTCCGACTTTCTTCAACATACGTTTCAATTTCTTTGTCGGGTTTACTATATCGACTCTGGTTGAGATTGCATTCCGATTAAGAATACAGTTTTTTTTTGGCGAGTACCTTTCAAATCATTGGAATTAACTAAATTTATTAAGTAAACAAGTATTAACTTACATTTTTCATTTTAAAATCGCTCCAGTTTGTAAATTTATAAATTTAACGAACTTGTTTATTCAAATTATCGTCGACAAAAAATCCAACCACGTGCCACAATCATATGTTTTTCCTAATTGCAAATTCTAGCTGGCAAAATTTTTTCCGGCTCGAATTTGTAACTTCTCTCCAAGAAATAGTATTTTTACTCGTTATTTATTTAAATAAAACATGTGAAATTTAGTTTAAACATTTTAGCCGTTTCTCGCCGGTTTTATTTGCCAATTTAGCCGGTTCGTCCAAAAAGTTCTGGCAACACTGGTTATGATCCCTAAGCGCGGCCGGAGGCCGCCTACGCAGAAGGAAGTTCTGCTCAAAAATACTTCTGCTTATTTTCTTCCCCACACAGAAAGAGAATTCTACATTGTGAAGGTTATAATTCCTAAGCGCGGCCGAAGGCCGCCTACGCAGAAAGAGTTCTGCGTCATAAATACTACGATGTCAGAAGGTGTTTTATACACTTGACAAGGCAACACGAAAAGGAGAATTCTGCGTAGTAAGGGTTATAACCCCTAAGCGCGGCCGAAGCCCGCCTACGCTAAAAGAGTTTTGTGTCATAGCTACTACGATGTCAAAAGGTGTTTTATACGCTTGACAATGCAACACAAAAAGGAGAATTCTGCGTACATAATGCTCATAATTGCTATTGAACACATAATAAATTAGCACTTGTCATATTCGCCTTTATAATATTTTTACGCTGCACACATAATACTCAGAATTGCTATTGAAATCAAAATACAATAGCACTTATCATATTCGCCTTTATAATATTCTTACGGTTTGAACATCTGGCAACACATTTTGAAACGTATTCTGGCAACACTTAATCACATGCGGCCATCTTCGTTTCGGTAATTATCCATACTTGCACTTTCATACTGGTTGGGTTCTCTAAAGAAAAGTAAACAAATTTATAAACGTGTTCCTCATCGTTAAATAATGAAATTAATAAAATATGAAATAGATAAACGTTCGGGAAATGTTTAGTTATTTGCAGGTCGTTTTTGGGGTAGGGGGCGGAGGGGGAGGGGGCGTGGCCCCCTAAATGCCCCCATTCGAAAGGGGACAGCCCCCAATTTACGAAAAGTGGCACCCCCCTTCGGGGCCTCCCACAGACCCCTGGGGAACCGTTTGAAAATGGGCGAAAAACAGCATTTACCGAGGGAAATTGAGCAGTTTGAAGTGGAATATAACCCAACTAACAGAATCTGTGGGGTTTTTAAATAAAAGAAGTTATCCCAAGGTGGTTATCAGGCGAAAGAAGGGGGCCTGAACACCTTTCGCAGAGAACACCTTTGTGCGTAGGCGGCCTTCGGCCGCACTTAGGGATTATAACCCTCAGGCAGTAGAATTCTCTTTTCTGTGTATCCAAAGAAGGGGGGCTGAACACCTTTTGCAGGGAACACCTTTCTGCGTAGGCGGCCTTCGGCCGCACTTAGGGATTATAACCCTCAGGTAGTAGAATTCTCCTTTCTGTGTTGCCAAAGAAGGGGGGCTGAACACCTTTTGCAGAGAACACCTTTCTGCGTAGGCGGCCTTCGGCCGCACTTAGGGATTATAACCCTCAGGCAGTAGAATTCTCCTTTCTGTGTTGCCAAAGAAGGGGGCTCAACACCTTTTGCAGAGAACAACTTTCTGCGTAGGCGGCCTTCGGCCGCACTTAGCGATTATAACCCTCAGGCAGTAGAATTCTCCTTTCTGTTACGATTTAGAAGGTGTTTTTATTTAATAAATTGTGATTAATTGGTTAATATTAAAACTATAAAGAAAGTTATAACTCATCGAGTAGAGTGTAAAGTGAAGGAGAATATAAAAATATATTGCTGAAGTAGCTGCTTTAAGGAGAATAGGAGTGATAAATTTACGCTAATTTCCGAATTTTACAAAAAAGGGCATATTTCTAACCCAATTTGTAAATAAATTAGTGACCAAATATTACAAAAAAGGGTGTTAAAATAATGTTTAGACCCTTGACTACAAGCGTGGCTACAAGGGTTGGATCGGGTCAGCCCTTTGGACGCCATACCTCGAAATAGATCGGCAACGTACTAAACCGTACCCAAAAGTTCAAAGAGCTTAATTTAGTTGGAATGTGTTTTTCTGCACACTTGTATTTGTTTGAAATGGTTTGTTATCGTACATTTTGTTAGGTTAAATTTTCAACTTTAACAACAAAATTCTCGTAACTATGAGTTTCCTCGCCGTCTGGTTTTCAGTTTTGTGATGTGTACGACCCCCTCTACCCTCCCAAAAAAGTCATTTTGCTCAAAGCGTGGTGCACTCTGGCGAAGTTTCCCCTTAGAACTAAATGGGCTACAAAATTGCATACTTAAAACCTTTCCCAGTAATCCAATCAAAAAGCACGAGATTACTATGTATTTCGCGGTAACATACATAAAAAAAATATTCCGACGAATTGATAAGCTTCTCCTGTTTTGAAAGTCGGTTAAAAAATACGTAATTAACTGTATTAAAAGATAGATTTTTTCCAAATTTTCACTATTTTTTAATATTGTTTGGTTCTGATATCGTATTTTTTTAAGAAAAACATACATTTTGATTTACAAAAGGACATACTCTCGTTTCTCTAGAAATATGTATATATTATTTATATAGGTATACCTACTCAATGAAAGGTATTTCCATTACCTTTCCAACCATATCCACGTTTTGAAAATCGGTTCAATAATAATAAAAATACGCTTTTGAAAATATTGAAAATTCCACTTTTACCGCCCTCATGCACCGGCCCTCTTAATATGCAGCAAAACAAAATTCATATCATCAAAATCAAGAATAAAGGGCGAGCCACGCCCAATTATTCTTTTTTTCTAGCTCATCTGGTCCTATTCTTTACTTTTATCAAAGATATTTATACTGACATTTTTCTGAATATTTTCTTTTTTGTGCCATAGAAAATATAAAAATTACTTAAAACTTCTAAAAAAAATAAATTTTCTTTTAATCGCGCGCACATTTATATTTCACAGTACAATTTAGGTTGAAAATTATGCTCGGGAAAAAATCTAAATTGTTCTATTTACTGCATTACCCACACTTTCCAGTGATTTAGGATCTTTCTCTTTTTAGGTAGCAATTTAGACGTACACGCACACAGCATAAATATTAATATTTACGTTGTCAAGCGCCATTATTCAAATTTATTAATTGTGCGCATGCGTTGCCAGCAGGGTTGCCACTGACGAAAAAAAATATTTACCATCTACTTGAAAAAAGTCTACCAAATCTGGGAAATATCTACCAATAACTTTTTTATAATTATTTTAGTAAAAACTATAGTTTTGTTATTTTTTTATTTATTTTAATCAAAACTATAGTTTTTTTATTTTTTTAGTTATTTCAATAAGAATTAAAATTGTTTTTAAGAACTTTTTATTTAACTAGTTATACGGTATTTGAGTCATATTATTGACATATTCTCAGTTTCCTTCAACCAAAAGCGGAACTCGAGTTATTATAGACAAATACAGTGACTCAAAAAAGTGATTTTTTTTAATAATCGCAATATTTTTCGAGAAACATTTTTTTATTGCTTTAACTAAATCCATAAAAATCGAGGATTCAAACTATATACAACATATAGAAAAATTCCAAAAATTTTCGTCTAAATTTCGAATTATTTACTCTGAATTTTTAGAACAACTTAGGTAGGGAGTTTTAAAGAAAATACTATTTGAGTACAGCCAACAATGTGCTGCTTAAAATTCCCGTTGATTGTTTTATTATTTTTTTTCATTGAAAAAAAAATGGAGTTGATTTAATTTTTTTTTGCGAACAGTCATAGTGCGTAATTACATACCTGTAAATTTTTCCTTTATATTTAAATAATCATTTAAAATATTTAGGCAATCAAAAGCTCCTCGGGATTCCAGTAAAATTAGTTTTGAATGGAGCGTGATATGTTCGCCTTATATCGATATACATTTATACGTATGTAATTATATAAAAAGTATGCAAAGAAATTTATAATATATTTAACGATAACTAGGAGAAATAAATCGGGAACGGAAAGTTCATCAAAAATCTACCAAAATGAGAAAAAATTTAGCTTTTTACCAACCCAAACTTTTTCTACCAATTTTGGTAACAATTTACCCAAGTGGCAACCCTGGTTGCCAGTCAAGTCGCAAACGACCAAATACGACGAGGAATTTCGAATACACAAGCACTTGCGATTACTCCAAGCAAGCGTGTAGTATTTTCTGTACTCGTTGGCGTAGCGTCGTGTGCCTGTATTGCGCGATCATGGCAAGTAGTGTACACAATTTGGCTCAACAGAAGAAGTATGACCAGCATTTGCACTCGCGATGAAGAGTGGTGGCCAGTGTTGCCGCGAATAATTTTTAGTGGTAGCCAAATTCCTTTAAAAAAGGGCTAAAAAAGAGCTAAAAAATGTCGTTGTGGCTAAAAATGGTAGCTAAATTGTTTTACTTACATATACATATCTGTGGTCATAAGCAGTAATCGCCTAAGTCGAAAAACCTGAATAAAACCGCTTTAAAGATTTAGATTGTAATGATAACCTTATGAGGAAACCAAAATATTTGCATCTATAACTTTTTAAATAGCTTAGCTAACGAGATGGGAGTTTCACACAAACATAGAATTGTAGTTGCAGAAAACGATAGCATATATAACTCAATTCTTTCTTAAGTCGACTTAGGCGGTTATTGCTTATGGCCACAGATATGTAAGTATGCACGCAAACATTTTCAATAAGTAATGGTATAGAAAAACAATGAACTCTGGAAAAAAGCAAAT
>NW_023459266.1:28869-30321 GCF_013731165.1 Rhagoletis pomonella | reverse complement strand
TATGTGGCAAGCACAATAAGCACACCGAGTTTGGTACAAATTGGTAGAACGGTTACCGAGATACATATATGTGATCATAAGTGAGCGGTGCCACGCCCATTTTCCAAAATTGTACCATAAACGTATTTCCTGGTAAAAAATTGTTACAAGCATCAATTTTGAATAAATTAGCTTTAATATTTACTGCTTTATCTTTTCTTTTCAAGATTTTACTCGAGTTATCGTGTGCACAGACGGACGGACGGACAGACAGTCACCGCTTAATCGATTTCTCTTTTCATTCTGAACATTTATGTATACATTTGTCTATATCTATCTCGATTCGTTTTGCCTGTTACAAACAACCGTTATGTGAACAAAGTTATAATACCCTTGTGCACAAGTGCGCTCGGGTATAAAAATGGGGTACAATAACGTTTGCAGCAGCCAAATAGCCATATATGTAATACTTCTATATATTATAAGCTAAAGATGTGTAAGCATCAAAACGAGACAGTGTAGTACCGTTTTTGTGGATGTATTGTGAACGTGCGTGTCGTTTTATGTATGTGTTGTGTACATGTTTATTTATAAACGTATGTGTTCCTTTTCTTTCGCACGTGTTTATTGATATATCTGTACTGTAATGTTTTCGGATGGTACTAGCTTACATATATGCAAATAGCTTAAAAATTAAGGAAACTACAAGGTTAAAAAAAAATTTCACAAAATTATTACGGGGAAAGTCGGGAAACCGGAAAAATCGAAAATTTATTTTTCTGTGCAATTCCTTCGGAATGGCTTTCGAATGGAAAAAAAGAAAATTCTAAGTCAAAAACTCGGAAAAATCCGGAATAACGCGAAAAATTTGAATTTTTTTCGACGAAATTTTGCATTTTATCGCATGATTTTGAAGACGTGAAGCATGGAAAATTTAGGATAATTGTGAAATTCATTGTGAGCATAATCAATTGGGACCAATTTTGCCCTATGTTTCATAACCGATTCGAATGGTTGCAGCTTTTTTGGAAAGGTGTTTAAAAGGAGGAGTGCACAAAGTTTTAATTTTTCCGATAGGTAGTGCAGGGGCCAGGCTACGCTAAAAAAATGCATTTGGTACGTAGGTAGCCTTTTGCCTAGATTAGCATATAGGATCAATTTTTTTCGTTAAGTGGACCAGGGATCGATCTATTCGAAAAAGTCGTATTTATGGTCCGATTTGCTTGAAATTCGGCACGTAGGTAGCTTATTGCCAGGATTAACATATAGAATATTTTTTCTGATAGGTGGACCAGATACCGATCTATTGGAAAAAATCTTATTTATGGTGCGGCTTGTTTGAAATTCGATACCCGTATTATAGATATGCGTAGAATAGAATTGAGTCATTGTTTTACAGTTCGAAAGCTTTTTGAAGGCGCCGAAAACATGCGGGTATTCGCTATTTAACAATGCAAAAAATTTTATGCAGCA
>NW_023459266.1:27850-28859 GCF_013731165.1 Rhagoletis pomonella | reverse complement strand
GAATTGGGAAATACCTCACCTCACCTGAGCTGCAAAACTGAACCGCTCAGGAACAATTTACTACAAGAGCGTGCAATTGCTGGCTCATGCTGATGACATCGACATCATCAGTAAAAAAACGCGAAGTCTGTTCTGCCTTTTCCAAATTGGATAAGGAAGCAAAGCGAATGGGTCTGGTGGTAAACGAGGACAAGACGAAGTATCTCCTGTTATCAAACAAACAGTCAGCACATTCGCGCCTTGGCACCCACGACACTGTTGACAGTTACAATTTCGAGAAAGTAGAGAATTGCGTTTACTTGGGAACCAGCATTAACACCGATAATAATGTCAGCATGGAAATCCAACGCAGAATCACTCTTGCCAACAAGTGCTACTTTGGACTGAGTAGGCAATTCAGGAGTAAAGTCCTCTCTCGACGTACGAAAACCACTCATCATGACCGTTCTGGTATATGGCGCAGAAGCATGGACAAGGACAACATCCGATGAGGAGGCTCTCGAAGTATTCGAGAGAAAGATTTTGCGAAAGATTTACGGGCCTGCACGCATTGGCGACGGCGAGTACCGCAGCCAATGGAACGATGAGCTGTATGAGCTTTACAACGACATGAACATAATGCAACGAATTAAAATACAGCTGCTCCGCTGGCTTGGCCATGTCGTTCGAATGGACACCGACGCTCTGAAAGTATTCAACTCGGAACCCGCTGGTGGTAGCAGAGGAAGAGGGAGGCCCCCTCTGAGATGGAAATACCAGGTGGAGAAGGACTTGGCATTTCCAATTGGCGTCAGTTGGCGCGCTTTGTTGAACTCGGACAAAATCGCTTAGGCGGTTACAGCGCCAAAAAAGAAGAAGATGAGTAGAAGTAATTCATATTTAAAAAAAAAACGAAATTATCCATGTGTACACTTTCGTTTGAAAACCGAAATAATGCATATGGGCGATTCCACTGTCACGGGTTGGACATTTGTTCAGAAAAAAATTTCTTTTTTGTTTAAATTTAAGT
>NW_023459266.1:27247-27840 GCF_013731165.1 Rhagoletis pomonella | reverse complement strand
TTAAGTATAAACTTACTTAGCAATTCTACATTGTGATACAGCTACACCTACATAATTGACTATTATATGAGTTATTACAAAACACGAAAAAAATTGCAGCTTACTTTTATATGGAAAAAATCTGAGTTATTTCTTTTGTCACGGGTGGGACAAAAATAAGAACCTGCTTTTTGGAGCAGATATATTTTACGGAAAATCTGCGAATTTATTTCACTTATCTATGTGAACTTAATGTCTTATAATAAAACAAAGAACCAGGACCACAAACAAAGCAAAAACTACAAAAAATTATGGCTTTGTTATACAAAAACCCCAAATTCCTCTTCACGGGTGGAACAACGTTTGTAACGGGTAGGACACGTACGAATTTTTATATGAAAAGGAGCTTTTAGTGTGGTCCATATATAAAGATCAGTTAATAAAAAATATATGAAGCCAAGTAGGGGTTAAATTCACCCACGTTTTATCTTAGGATGGTGCCTTTTATATAGAAGAAAATGATTAGCACCGTCAGCAGTTTGAAATTTTCACTTTTACCTACTTAAATTTAATGGACTACAAAACTGTGTACCTAGAAATTCTGAACAAAAAAA
>NW_023459266.1:26774-27237 GCF_013731165.1 Rhagoletis pomonella | reverse complement strand
GCTCTTACAGCTATCTGACAGGGTCAAGTACACATTAGCATTGAACGTAATGCTAAACGTAGTGCCTGTCGACGTTGCAGGCAGAATTGTTGCGGCGCGATCGGCTATTAGACTCAGGGAAACCGATTGATTGACCAACTTAGGGACTGGACACTCTGGGGTTCTAGGCGGCTTCGATTTCATCCCGGATCGTACGGATTACTGCACCACCGATACGGCTCCTAGGATCTTCTTCTCTGTCCACTTTCGCTCAAGGAATGAGTGGGCCGGGCGGAAATTCTGGCGGAGGGGTGCGGTGAACTTCTTTACGGATGGATCGAAACTGGACAGCAGGGTTGGTGGAGGGGTCTTCTGTCGAGAGCTTTCCAACAGCACTTAGTACAGACTCCCGGACTTCTGCAGTATATTCCAGGCGGAAGTAGCTGATATCAAGGAGGCGGTGGATTCACTGCTAAGGAGCGTT
>NW_023459266.1:23936-26674 GCF_013731165.1 Rhagoletis pomonella | reverse complement strand
TAGCTTGCTTAAGGAATGTCTGCTCTCTCTTTCGGCTGCGTCGGAATACTTCTACCTTAGGCTTACTTGGGTTCCGGGTCACAGCGACATTGGGGGTAACTGCGTGGCTGACAAGCTGCCCAATGAACAAACCCATGAAACTTTATCACCGGATAAAGAGCGGCTGGGAGTGACATTTATCACTTGCGGTACACTCTTCGATAAATGGGCCTCATCTCAGCTCAGCGAGCGCTGGGCCAATACCACGACATGTGCGATCGCAAGGTCCTTTTGGCCGAGGGTGGACCGCGGGCGATCGAGGGCACTCCTCACACTCACAAAGCCACAGCTCTCACTTCTGGAGGGAGTTTTAACGGGTCACTGTCCTATCGGTATTAACGCAGTAAGCCTGAACATCCTACCGGACCCCTTACTGCGACGAGGGCGAGGTAGAATCACCTCTACAATACCTTCTTAGGTGCGCAGCGTTTGCGTGGCTAAGATTGAAGTACTTTGGCTCTCACTTTCTAAATAGCCCCAAGGAGCTCTGGGGTATTGAGATCAGCCGTATTCGTCAATACATAATCAGCTCGGAGCGTTTTAACGTTAAAGTTTAGGGGGCATTTCCAAATTGTGGTATCACAAAGGACAATCTTACATTGTCTAAGTGAGCTCCGGTTACACGGGGCTGCCACCTTACCTAACCTAACCTACCCTTTGGTGGAATCAATCTAGACCCTCAGTATATATGATCGGCATTCTAATCTCCTGCTACAATAAACTTACTGCCAAACTTTAGGAAAGAGTCATCAAATTGTTTTTCTGTTATATTATGACGAGGGGGAATATTGCAGATACAGTAAGGCCACCCATATTGCAGTACCATGCTCTGCATTCCCATCATTTGCTCCTGCATAACTTTCATAAAGTTATTTGTAGTAGCTTCTAGATTACTACTATTCTGACCAAAAAGAGGTTGTGTCGGAGGAGTATTTTTCAGCATTAGTGCATAAGAAGAAAAATGTTTAACAGTCATTGGCGCAAGCATTGGCTTAGCGATTTCTGGCATGGTTATACCTAATAGGAATATTTTTGGGAATTGTTTTCTCTTGGATTGAGATATAAACTGGACAACCTCTATAATTAGCAGAGTAATTTCCACCGCAGTTACTGAACTTTTTGGATTTCGGGTCCATTTTTGGTTTCACACATATTTAAATCCCACAGAATAAAAAGTGCCGCGCTTTTTTAATACATATCAAACAATATTTTAATATAAAATGAACATGTGGAATAAAAATCTCGCGGTTTTTTAATCCAAATTTTCGACTGCGGCGCTTTTTTAAATACATAAAACCATATTTTAATACAAAAAGAAAAGCCTGCAGCGCTTTTTTAAATATATAAAACAATATTTTAATATAAAGAGAAAATTTAAGATGCGGCACTTTTTTAAATATAAAAAACCATTAGGAAGTTCACAAGTCGTGCTATTTGTCATATTTGCTCCTTAGTACTATTTTTTTAGAACATTTGTAAAATTAAACTTCTGAGCATCCCATACCTTTTCGTGTGCTGTTGTACAATATTTTAACAATTGTATTTCAAAAAATCAAAATTATTAAAAGAACACTAAAAAGTGTATAATGCCAAGAAGCGAGAAAATCAAATTAATAGCTGCGATTTGCGAGAAATACGCGCAGGACGCAATGATGGAAGGGAGTGGGTCGTCAAATGAGTCATTTTTGAATTTTTTAAATTTATTTGATGCATTTGTGTTAGACGGTGAAGATGAGGAGGAAGAGATCGATGAAAATTGTAGGTTGAATATGCTTGTATTGTCCTTTTAGGAGTTCCCAAATCAAACCATTTGGAGCTGAATGTGTTACAACATTTTGACGATAACAGATTTTGCCAGATGATTCGTGTGAACAAAATGATGTTTGCTTACCTTTAAAACTTAGTAAAAGATGATGATGTACTACGAAATAATGGTAATGCAGAAATGTTTTTAGAGCTATACTCAATTTGAAACGAAAGTTTTTATATTGGCCCGATGAAAGAGAGCGACTAAAACTTATTGCAGTAACAGAAAAAGAAATGCCTGGTTGTGTTGGATATATAGATGGCTCTGAAATTAAATTAGCTGCAGC
This sequence comes from Rhagoletis pomonella, assembly GCF_013731165.1. NCBI lineage: Eukaryota > Metazoa > Arthropoda > Insecta > Diptera > Tephritidae > Rhagoletis > Rhagoletis pomonella. The sequence goes on along the minus strand of NW_023459266.1, from coordinate 24,542 downwards.
ACCTGTGAGCAGTGTCGCCAGGTTGCCGATTTGGTCGTTATTTTGAAGATTTTTACGGTCATGACGATTTGACGATTTTTTTGTCCCAATGACGATTTTTCTTTATGTGCAAATTCGGTTGGGTCTCAACTTTGAAGATAGCTACACAGACAACTAAAAATTGCAATGTAAACACTTGTTTATCATTTCTTCTAATATATAATTGTCGTATCCAAATTATATCATGTGGCAGCACTAACTGTAGTCGTCGATAAGTAGTTTTCTTCTTTGTTTCATCACTATTTGTGTAGTTTTTAGGGTCAAATTCGTAGTTTTTGCGTTGTGTTGTGATACATATTTTATTGAGCGAAGGAAATTCTGAATAAGTTATTTAGCAAAACTTGTAAGTATTTAATTCACATGGTGAGGTTGCAATTGGCAAATATTTGATGTCCTCTTTACCTTAGCTGTCGAGCCAGAAGATGCTGCTTTGCAAGAAAACCCAACTCTTGAGGGAATTTTGTTCACACGGAACTTATTAAAATGAAATACTTGCTCTTGTTTTGAGTTTTATCCAAACACCGATATACTACTTAAAAGTTTCAAAAATTAAATGTAGCATTAAAA
>NW_023459266.1:19682-23836 GCF_013731165.1 Rhagoletis pomonella | reverse complement strand
GGGGAACTGAACAACAGGAAGCGTTCGACGTGATCAAGAGAAAACTCACCGAGGCCCCCATCCTGGCGTGTCCAGACTTCAGCAAGAAATTCACCCTCCAGACGGACGCGAGTAGGGACAGTACTCACACAGGAGTTAGAAGGCCGAGATCAATTATTCGGCCACGGAAAAGGAATGCTTAGCCATAGTCTGGGGAATACGCAAAATGAGACCCTACCTGGAAGGATACCGATTCAACGTCATAACCGACCACATGCCACTAAAATGGTTAAATTCCATCGAAAGAGTCTCAGGTCGCATAGCGCGATGGGCCCTGGAGCTAAAACAACACGCGTTCGACGTCGAGTACCGCAAGGGGAAACTCAACTTAGTCGCAGACGCACTGTCTCGACAACCACTAGAAACGCTACTACGAACAACAGTGGTGGAACCACGATGCAAGTGGTGGCACGGACGCGTCGATGAGGGTCGTACCAACCCGGGAAAATACGCCGATTACATGATACAGGATTGGCAGCTCTATTGCCACATCCCGTGTCGATCCCAGGACGAAGAGGCAGTCCGTCAATGTGAGTCCTGCCAGAAGTACAAGGAGGCTCAGGTCGCACAAGAACCTTTCGCCACGGTATGCGCCGACTTCATGGGACCCCTACCACGGTCCACGCATGGCAACGCCATGCTACTTGTATTTTTCGGCCGATTTAGTAAGTGGGTCGAGTTGGTCCCCATGAGATAGGCCACAGCAGAAGGACTTCGCTGCGCGTTTAGGGAGCGTATCCTCGCCCGATTTGGCGTACCCAAGGTCTTTATCTCGGACAATGGTGTACAATTTACTAGCACTCTCTGGCAGCGTTACCTCCAGGATATGGGGTACGCTAACAATTTACGGCCCCGTACGCACCCCAAGAAATCCCGACGGAACGTGCCAACCGCACCGTAAAGCGGATTATCAACCAGCTTACGAAAACACAACATAAGCGGTGGGATGACCTCCTCCCAGAAATCACACTCGCCGTAAACACGAGCTTCACAGCCTCCACAGGATACAGCCCAGCGTTCCTAGTACAAGGACGGGAACCACGACTACCGGGAGAACTCTTTGACGATATAAATGTTGGAACAGACGAAATAGCTCCGGCCGCCGAGGAAAAATTCACAAGGATGCAGGGAGCGTTCAGGATCGTCAGACAAAATATGGAACGTGCCGCGACCGACCAAGCGCGCCACTACAACCTGCGTCGCCGGGAGTGGAACCCAAATATCGGCGAGCTGGTCCTCGCCAAAGAACACCCTCTATCTAAGGCAGCAGAGGGTTTCGCGGCAAAACTAGCCCCACAAAATGCCGGTCCCTACCAGATACTCCGATACGTTTCCCCGGTAATCGTGGAGCTACGAAATACCGACGACGGGAGGACAAGAATGACGAACCTTGCCGAACTGAAGGCGCACAACACGGCCGAAACCACAACAACTTAGCAACATGGAAAAAGGGGAGAAAAACATAAAAGAAACTAAATTAAATTTTTACTCCAAAAAAAGAAAGAATTTAGAATAAAATAAATAAAATTAGCAAGACCGTCGATCGTCAACCAGCAAACCAGCCACGCGTGAATAAGCGAAAGAATTTTACAAAAGCGAAAACCAATCAACGATGAAGATGAAAGAGTTAAGCGTTGTGGAGCGTTTGCGCGAACGCGTAGCCGAGGAAAACGCGAAGCCACCGCGCACCCAGATGCTGGGCGTGGAGCCGACCATAGGCTCACGCGACGCTGCCCGCGCACGCGCTGAATCCGCCGCCGCGATGTACGCAGCACTCACCCACGCCACTGGATAGACGCGCAGCCAGCAGCAAGCAATGGCGACCCAGCTAGCCGCTAGGCGGACCGCCGTCGCACGCGCAGCCAGCATGCACGCCGTCGCCATCCACGCGGAAACGACCCGCGCTCTGACGGTACACGCGATCGCCACTCAAGCACCCGCAAGGTACGCGGCCACGTCCAGCATGACGACGGGCACCCACGTCGAAAATACCGACACCGCACAGGCTGCAGCACCATCGCCGCGCGCGCGGCCGGCGTACACGCTACAGCGCTGCCCACGAAGTCGCCGGCGCACACTGGCCGCTTCCCCGACCGTCAGCCCTACTGAAGACGACAGGTACAACGCCGCCGGGGCAGCCGCTTTCTCGGTGAGGAGGGTAGTTCCAGATCACGACACCAGGCACGGGAGCGCAATGGACGCGGACAAAACTACGTCCACCACCAGCGCGCCTAGCGACAGTCCAACAAGCGACAGCTCGACGGGCGACAGCACATCGCACACCAGCTCAACAGACACCAGAACGACCACCGATAGCTCAACGGGCGAGAGTCCAGCTAGCGACAGACCGGGTAACCAGGACACCGATATGGGATTGCCCGAACAGCTCGAAATCGAGCTATCCTCGGACGAGGAGCCGCCACAGCAGGCGTCGACGGAGTAGCGCTGTATGAGGCCGACCTTCGGACACTGACAGGACCCTATTGGTTAGCAGACACAGTCATCGATGCCTGGGTGAAGGGCCTGGAAGCCACGCTCAACATACGAGGTACCATACTCAGCCCATTTGTGGTCTCGCGATTAAGCCAACCCGAACGGGGAGAGAAATACCAACGCATCCACCGGTGGCTACGCCACAAGGACCTCTTCGGCCAGCGGGTTATCCTAGCAACCCCACAACGTCGCGAGCCATTGGTACCTGCTCGCCCTCGCCAACCAGGAGATGACCCACCACATCACGGACTGCGAATGTTGGCACGACCTCTACATTTGGGTGCTACATTTGGGTGGCCACTCCAGGAAAGTGGGAAGGGTGACACACGGGGTACGTGGTGGAAAACGTCGAGAGGGTGCTGAGATACGTAGGACGGAGAAGGAGGGCCGGGGTGTATATCCGGTCCGTTCACGGCGGCCATGGCGGCGCAAAAACGCGCGCGTATGCTGAGGGTATTTCGGCAACCACCGGAGACAGGAGCAGCACCGCCACCACCACCACGACCCTCGGAAGTATGAGGACTAAATATCCGCGGAATTTAGCCCACACGAACGCTTACCCCTACACCAGAAGCAACATCACCAACAACAACGACCACACCTGCAAAAATAACGACTACAGCAACACTCACGACAGTCGGGTCTACGTAACCGGAACGACCCAGATTTATATCTGGCCAAGGACTGTCACTCCAGCAACACTCCCCAAAAAGTCTTTGGGGAATTTGTATGCTGCTACAACAACAACAACAACAACACCAGATGATTTTCGATTAAATTTTATTTTTGTTTATACCTTTTTCACTTATAATTTTTCATAAACAAGTTTATGAAGTGACAAAGAAATAAGAACCTGCAAAGGCAAACTAATTTTTGTGCAGAATCAACAACGAAGTAAGGAGGCCTCTTCGCTTCGTGGGATTGCGATCAAAGTGAATTAATTTTGTTTATATGTTATACGTTTTTGCATTTTTTTTTTTATAATCGATGTATATGTATGTACATATGAACACAGGTGTATAAATAGATTCTTCCTGCTTAATGCTTATGTACATACATAGATGTATACATATACATTAGAGTGTTTCAAAATTTTTTTTTTTGGAAATTCATTAACGTTACCTCAAATTATTGTTATTTGTACTTAGTACTATATGTATTAAATATTTTTTAATACCTAACTATAATCAATCCAAAATCTTAATTATTTATTAGAAAAAAATATAAGAATTCACAATTTTAATAACTATATATATATGTACCTATACTAATATTAAATTTTGGTGTATTACTAAGTAGAAAATCTGACCTACCTCAACAAAAAGTATCTATATGGTCATTGACCCATATTTGCTCATATATATATTTCGTTACTCTCAAATAAATGTAACTTTACCAAAAGAGAGCAAATAGCATAAAAAGAAAGAATTAAGAATAACTGGTTTCAGCATATGCATTTACATGGGTGCTTATATATGTATGTTGGAGTTCTCAGAGAATAAAGTCTCTTTTCGAGAGCATATTTTCGGGCACTAGGCCCATTCTAACTGCCCAACACAAGTATGTAATTAAGGGAATGTTCCCCAATAATACCAGTGTAATTATATGTAATAAATAATAAA
>NW_023459266.1:8039-19582 GCF_013731165.1 Rhagoletis pomonella | reverse complement strand
CTGAACAAAATTTGTCGATAAAAAAGCGGATTTTCTGCCAACTTTTCTAGGGCCCATTCACTGAAAATTCGACGTTGTGGCAGATCGTTCGGCTTCAGTTCTTGCACGAGCTGTATTTTATACGGTTTTACACCAAGATCTTTGCGTAAAATCTTCCATGTGGTCGAATAACACAAACCCAATTGCTGCGAACGGCGGCGAATCGACATTTCACGGTCTTCAGCAACACTCTCAGAAACAGACGCAATATTCTCTTCTGTACGCACTGTACGCATTCGTGTGGTTGGTTTAATGTCCAATAAAGTAAACTGAGTGCGAAACTTGGTCACAATCGCATTAATTGTTTGCTCACTTGGTCGATTATGTAGACCATAAATCGGACGTAAAGCGCGAAACACATTTCGAACCGAACACTGATTTTGGTAATAAAATTCAATGATTTGCAAGCGTTGCTCGTTAGTAAGTCTATTCATGATGAAATTTCAAAGCATACTGAGCATCTTTCTCTTTGACACCATGTCTGAAATCCCACGTGATCTGTCAAATACTAATGCATGAAAATCCTAACCTCAAAAAAATCACCCGTTAGAAGCAAAATTTTCAAAATTATTGAAATCGAACTAAAATTGCGGCCGCTTTTCATATAACAGTAAATTTCAGAAATGCTTGAAACTTCAATATTTCGAAATTTAAGGACGCTAATTTACTCAAAATTGATACACCCGGCTTACCATGTAGCGGTAGCCTTCGGAAAGGTGAAAAACAAATATTTAATACTTGCCAAACCAAATCGATCATGTTGTGATAGACGGAAGGCACGCTTCCAGTGTTTTAGACGTACGCACACTCCGAGGCCCAAACATCGACTCGGACCACTATCTTGTTGCAGCCAAGATACGCACCCGCCTATGTGCAGCAAAAAATGTGCGCCCAAATATGCAAGGAAAGCTTAACGTCGAAAAGCTGCAATCACAACAGACAGCCAGCGCTTTCGCTACTCGACTCTCACACCTGCTCTCAGAGAGCACTCTTCAACAAACCGACATATGCGAGCAGTGGAACCACATTTCCCGCTCATTAAGTACCGCCGCCGAAGAAGTAGTCGGATTTCAGCGAGCCCGAAAGAACAACTGGTACGATGAGGAGTGTCAGGAAGCTGCAGAGAAAAAAGATGCCGCCTACAGGGCCACGCTGCGATCGGGCGCAACGCGCGCTATGTGGGACCGCTATAGGGATCTGAAGAGGGAAGCGAGACGTATTTGCCGCAACAAGAAGAGAGAGGCAGAAATACGTGAGTGCGAAGAGCTTGAAATGCTGGCCGACAGGAGGAATGCCCGAAAATTTTACCAGAGAGTTAGGCGACTTACGGAAGGTTTAAAGACCGGGGCGCACTCCTGTAAGAACAATAATGGCGACCTAGTAACTGATGTCCAGAGCGTACTTAAATTATGGAGGGAACACTTTTCCGCCCTACTAAATGGCAGCAGCACAGAAAGTTGTGGAGAAGAAGAACCCGAGCCCGCAGTCGATGATGACGGAGTCGACGTTCCACCGCCTGACTATGACGAGGTACGTATAGCAATAACGCGGCTGAAAAACAACAAAGCCGCTGGAGCTGACAGCCTGCCAGCTGAGCTATTCAAGTACGGCGGCGAGGAGTTGATAAGGTGCATGCATCAACTCTTGTGCAGAATATGGTCAGATGAACGCATGCCCGACGACTGGAATTTAAGTGTGCTCTGCCCAATCCACAAGAAAGGTGACCCCGCCATTCGCGCCAACTACCGCGGGATCAGCCTTCTAAGCATAGGTTACAAGGTCTTATCGAGCGTATTGTGCGAAAGACTGAAGCCCACCGTCAATGAACTGATTGGGCCTTATCAGTGTGGCTTTAGACCTGGCAAATCCACCATAGACCAGGTATTCACAATACGCCAAATCTTGGAAAAGACCCGCGAGAAAAGGATCGACACTCACCACCTATTTGTCGACTTTAAAGCCGCTTTTGACAGCACTAAAAGGAGTTGCCTATACGCCGCTATGTCTGAATTTGGCATCCCCTCAAAACTCATACGGCTGTGTAAAATGACGTTGAGCAATACCACCAGCTCCGTCAGAATTGGAAAAGACCTCTCCGAGCCGTTCGCCACAAAACGGGGTTTCAGACAGGGCGACTCCCTTTCATGTGACTTCTTTAATCTGATGTTGGAGAAGATAATAAGAGCTGCAGAACTGAACCGCTCAGGAACAATTTACTACAAGAGCGTGCAATTGCTGGCTTATGCCGATGACATCGACATCATCGGTAACAAAAACCGCGAAGTCTGTTCTGCCTTTTCCAAGTTGGATAGGGAAGCAAAGCGCATGGGTCTGGTGGTAAACGAGGACAAGACGAAGTATCTCCTGTCATCAAACAAACAGTCAGCACACTCGCGCCTTGGCACCCACGTCACTGTTGACAGTTACAATTTCGAGAAAGTAGAGAATTTCGTTTACTTGGGAACCAGCATTAACACCGATAATAATGTCAGCATTGAAATCCAACGTAGAATCACTCTTGCCAACAAGTGGTACTTTGGACTGAGTAGGCAATTCAGGAGTAAAGTCCTCTCTCGACGTACGAAAACCACGCTCTATAAGTCACTCATCATGCCCGTGCTGGTATATGGCGCAGAAGCATGGACAATGACAACATCCGATGAGGCGGCTCTTGGGGTGTTTGAGAGAAAGATTTTGCGGAAGATTTACGGTCCTTTACGCGTTGGCGACGGCGAGTACCGCAGACGATGGAACGATGAGCTGTATGAGCTTTACAACGACATAGACATAGTGCAGCGAATTAAAATACAGCGGCTCCGCTGGCTTGGCCATGTCGTTCGAATGGACACCGACGCTCCAGCTCTGAAAGTATTCAACTCGGAACCCGCTGGTGGTAGCAGAGGAAGAGGGAGGCCCCCACTGCGATGGAAAGATCAGGTGGAGAAGGACTTGGCTTCACTTGGCGTTTCCAATTGGCGTCAGTTGGCACAGAGGAGAAACGACTGGCGTGCTTTGCTGAACTCGGCCAAAATCGCTTAGGCGGTTACAGCGCCAAAAAAGAAGAAGAGAGAATACTTGCGCCGGGTATTTAATGGTCGGCTCCGACCGAACTTAGACTTTCTTACTTGTTTGTACTTTTTTTGATTGATCAATAAAAGTGAAAAATGTTGATAAACGATAACAATAATACGATTTTATGAAAAACAAAACTTTTTTTCTCTCAAAAATACAGGGTTTATAGGTGTCCATATGTAATACTTACCAAATCGGGCGATTTCCAGTATCTTGCGTACAGGTATTTTTTATGAACAAGATTGATCTCTTGAATATTTTGCACGGAATTCAAGTGTATTTGAAAAGATGCTGTAGCCGACCAATGTAACAATCGTGTCGATAAAATGATAAAATATAGCTCTTAGTTTGCTATCAAAAACCCCAACTCCTTTCTAGTTGAAAGGTATATTTGTTAATGCAACAAAACGGAGCAGATTTTCAGTTGGGCGAAGTGGAGGAGTAGGTTTTAAAAAATTTCGACAAAACGAATCAAACTTACTCCGATCGGATGAAAGTCCGAACGATGGCTTATTTGTGTATATGAGGCAAAATTACGCTCTTTGTTTGGTGGATAAAGCACGGTTGCCACTTGTTAAAAAAATAACCAACCAAAATATGAAAAAAAAACAAAAAACCAAAACTTATTACAAAAACAATCACAATTATTAAAATACTTGTGCGTTCAAAATTTGCTAATTTCCATATTCATATGTAATAATTCTATATTGCTAGCACATTCAAAATACATTCCCCACCACCAGATTGTCGATATATTGAAAACATTGTAAGTTGATAAAAGCGTTGTAAGAAAGAGTGATCCCATAACAGAATGTACTCAAAATGACAATTTTACTTTTCAAAATTCAGGAGCGGTATTTGTAAATCTATGAGAAACGCTGCACCCGCTGGTTATCCCAGAGGATAAAAATACCAGTTAGAGAAGGACTTGGCGTCAGTAGATATTTCCAATTGGCATTAATAAGCACTGAAGAGAAATGAATAGCGCGGGTTATTGAAATTTGTCATAGGCTGTCGAATTGAAAACACATTGCACAGGGTGTTCTTGAACTAAATTCACCTGAGTCGGTCTGGAACAATGTAATTTCCAATTATGCTAATTTGAGGGGTCGTTCTTCTTCCTCTTCTTATTTGGCTATGTAACCGCCTATGCGATTTTGGCAGAGTTCAACAAAGCACGCCAGTCGTTTCTCTTTTGTACCAACTGGCGCCAATTGGAAATGCCAAGTGAAGCTTAGTCTTCTCCACCTGGTCTTTCCATCGCAGTGGGGGCCTCCCTCTTCCTATGCTACCACCAGCGGGTTCCGAGTTGAATGCTTTCAGAGCTGAAGCGTCGGTGTCCATTCGAACGACATGGCCAAGCCCCTGTATTTTAATTCGCTGCACTATGTCCATGTGGTTGTAAAGCTCATACAGCTTCCATCGTCTGCGGCCCTCGCCGTCGCCAACGCGTAAAGGCCCGTAAATCTTCCGCATACTCTAAGAGCCGCCTCATCGGTTGTTGTCATGGTCCATGCTTCTGCGCCATATACTAGCGCAGGCATGATGAGTGACTTATAACCACATCCGTTTTTCGTACGTCGGGAGAGAGCTTTACTCCTGAATCTGCGTTGGATGTCCATGCTGACATTTTTATTGGTGTCGATGTATGATGCAATAATACAAGGTGTTATCGGTTGGCAACTTCTCGCTCTAATTCCACCATATTGACTGCCTTAGGTGAATCAGTGTTACTTCTTTAACAATTCTTTGCCTAATAATAAGTTGAATTTTTTTATTTTTTCTCAGTACACACATTTTGTTTTCTCAAAAAGGTATTTTATCTTATTTTATTTCATTTCATTACGAATATACTATAAAAAAGCAAATTTTGTTTAGAAGAAAATATGAAATTTTATATTTTTCCCCCAAAAGATGTTTCGGCCTAAGTAGTTTCCAAAAAAGTTTAAAAAAATGTTAAAATACATGTCTGAGCGAAATTAAAGGTTAAGACATATGTAATAAAATTTCATGGGAAATATTTTCGTGGAACATTTTAACCCATTAGCTCCCGCCTAAAAGGATCATTTTGGCCCTTACTTCAGGAAATCTCGCAAAAAGTAAATTTGGAAGGTCTTAAGAGGATTACTATGTTCTAGAAAATTATTCTACGGAAAATTTTATTATGGATTTTCTCAGGAAAAAACTTCATGTCACCAACGTAATAGCCTCTATAAAATTAAAACCCTTAAGTTTTCACGTCTCGGCCTAAGTGGTTTTCAAGAAAGTGGAAAAAATCGTTATAATAAATTTCTTAGCGAAATTAAAGGTTAAGACATATAAATTAAAATTTCATGGGGAAATATTTTCGTAGAACATTTCAACCGATTAGCTCCCGCCTGAAAGAGTCGTTTTGACCCTCACTTCAAGAAACCCCGCAAAAGGCAAGTTTGGAAGGTATTTCGAATATTGATATGTTCTAGAAAATTATTCTTCGGAAAATTTTATTAAGGGTCTTCTCAGGCAAAAGCTTCATGTCACCAACGTAAAACTCTCTAAAAATTTAAAATAAATTGAGTTTGGCTGTTATTCCTTCTTGGGATGTATAGATTTTTTGTTTCGATGCATCAGATCGAAAAATATGTATTTTTTTAAAGCAAATCAGAAAGTTGCAGAGTTGATTTTTTGAAAATAAAGATGAAATTCGATTTTTTCTAGAAAAATTCGAATTTAACCGAATTTTAGAAACACAAAGTTCGATTTCAAAAATTCGCCATTTTGGAGCTAAAATTCGAATATCGAATTTACCCATCCCTAGACAGGAGATACTTCGTCTTGTCCCCGTTTACCACCAGACCTATTCGCTTTGCTTCCTTATGCAACTTGGAAGAGGCAGAGCATACTTCGCGGTTTTTGTTACCGATTATGTCGATGTCATCGGCATAAGCCAGCAATTGCACGCTCTTGTAGTAGATGTTGAGGGGTCGTTACCAAGTCAGAATATGCAAAGTTTGAAATCATAGCAAGTGCCGATTTCAAATACGGTCACTTTTTCGATTTTCAGCCGAATTTTTCGTATTTGTTATATAAGGTTTTATATGAATTATTAATATATATTGGCATATATACAAGTATATTGTATACATACTTATATATACATGTACATACATATGTGCAGGCCCGACTATAGGGTAGGGTGTTCCCCCCGAGTGGAATTTTGTCTTAAACTTAGTTGGAAGATGAAAATTATAAAATTTTGTTAAGTTGATAAATTTGATTATTTAATATTCACATAGCTATTATAAGTTCCAATAAATACGAAAGCGCATGTCTAGGTACACACGGTCATTTCCGTGCTAGTCATAACAACCGCCAGTCTGGCCCTATGTGAAGAGAAACATAGAAAGGTTCCGAAGTCAATAGATGTTTGCTAGTCTTCAGATACATAACGAGTCTGAGCGTTAAATAATCTATGTGTTCATGAACTTTTTGAACTCGAAATTGGAGAGCGACCTTCAAAGAGATTCGAGGTTATTTACAACAGGGGAAATTCAAAAATCAATAGAAGTCGAGTTTCTTGCATACTGTCCATCTGAGCATAAAGGAACGTATTAGACTAACAATAAATAAAAAGTATTTTACGCATTCACTTGATCTGTACAACAGTATAGCAAAAAAAGTTCTCCCTTTAGGCGAAGTTTTTCTATAAAAATAAAAAAACACCACATACTACGAGAATAGAGGTAAGAATACTTGGTGATTTTCAAAAGCACTGAACAAGTATGTACACTGAGGGAAACAATGCATAGTAAAAATGAATACTTTATATTTGACAATCGTTTTAAATGTTCGTATTTAAAAATAATATTTTCATACAAAAATTCATTACGCACGTATTTGACTGTTCAAATCTGAGTATGTATAAGTAATAACCCTGACAGACATATGGTTTATGTACTATATTATCGTTGTATACTACATGTCTGTCGTTGTAAACCACAATTATACCATCGTACAAAGTGGTTTAAAGCTGGTTCCTATACTACGAAAATGAACGTGGTATAAAGCTAGTATATGTACCATGAAACACAGCCAGAGAGTCACACAAATTTCACCAAAAATGTGTGGTGAAAACAAACAGATACAGTCAACTGATAGCATGTATGTATGCCATTTTGCTCACGCTGGTCCAACAGTCGCAATGGCCGAGTGATCAGAGCGCTAGAGTGTCGCTTGAGAAATCCGAGTTCGAATTCTCGGGCAGGATATTTTTTTTCTTTTTTATTTAATTGATTTTTTTTTGGTTTTTATTTTATTTATTTTTAACTAAAATTCAGCTGCTAATATGATAGAAATGTTGGTGGAATATTTTTTATTTTTATTTTTTGCTCGTAGGAGAGGGAAATGCTTTATGCACTGGCCGGGGGCGCTAGTCTCTATACTACCTTCCCCGAGTGTGGGACTCCCACCGAAGCGTGTTGGGCTACCCACTTAAACCCAAACTCCCACCGCCCGCGCAAGAATCCCGCATCTGGCACCGCAATTCTGCATGTCTTCAGATGCAGGAGCGCGCTGCTAGAGCCTTGGGGCTGCTCTTTTGTAGGGGCGTTTCATTCGGGTGTCCTCAGTAGACAACCGTCCTCTTGTTTGCAGCGGAGTACGAATTTCACGTATCTCGCAACTGCTTCCCACTTTTCTGAACTGGAGATCATTACCCCAACAATGTTGTTCGGAGTTATGTCTCCGTATCTTTCTTCCAACATTCTGCGCGAAATCAAGAAATGTTCGCAGGTGAAGAATGTGTGGTACACGTTATCTTCGACGTTTCCACAGTAGTGACAGAACTGTGAGTCCACCCTTCCCATTCTATGAAGATATTCTCGGAAGTAACCATGACCGGTGAGGAATTGCGTCAGGTAGAAATCGACTTCCCTATGCGGTCTGTTCAACCATGTTTGAAGATCGGCTATCAGGCAGTGCGTCCATCGACCTTTTGTGCTCCCGTTCCAGTTTCGTTGCCACTGCTGGATCAGTGTCTCGCGCGCCCTTGCCGCGGCAGCTGCTCGACCTATCTCGGCACTGAGATTGTAAAACTCTTTTCGCTCGTAAGCAAGTAGCTCAATTGGCATGACGCCAGAAATAACTAGAACCGCGTCCGCGGACACTGTACGGTATGTAGAAGCAATGCGTAGTGCCCCTCTGCGCTGGACCGAAGACATTTGAATCCGGTATTTTTTGACTTTCAATGCGTCGGACCATATTTCTGCCCCGTACAGGAGCACCGACTGGACTGCTGCCATCAGATGCTTCCTGCGGCATGGCTTCGGGCCGCCCACGTTCGCCATAAGCCGGCTTAGAGCCACCGTGCTCTGCGCAGCTTTTCCACATACTCCATGGATGTGTGTGAGCTTCACCCCTAGGTATTTTTTAGACCTAGAAGTTGTCACGAGTTGAGGTCCGACCATCATATTTATAATTGTTCGGATCCATTTCCTGGTGAGAACCACGATCTCTGTTTTGGCTGTAGCCAATTTCAGACCGTGATCGCTCATCCATCCACTGACGTTGCGCGTGACCTGGTTTAGCTTGAGCTGTGCTAGCTGGACGTTTCTTGCTGTTATGACGGCGGCCACGTCGTTCGCGAAGGCGACAAGGAAGGCGCTCTCCGGCATTTCCGTGCGCAACAGACTGTCATACGTGGCGTTCCAGAGGTCCGGGCCAAGTACACACCCCTGTGCCGCTCCGCCGGTTATGCGTCTCTTTCTCTGACCTTTCTCTGAGGTAGTCCCGGATCATATCTAGCAAGTATGTTGGAACCTTGAATGACCGTTCCAAGGCCTCCAGCATATCGTCCCATCTTGCCGAGTTGAAGGCGTTCTTGACGTCCAGTGTGACTAGCAGCACTATTGCCGCGCCTGGTGGCAGGCTTCTTCGGTCTTATGTACCGCCTCGACTACTTCGCCAATTGCTCCTATAGTTGAGTGTCCCTTCCTGAAGCCATGTTATCGAGGTGAAAGGCCTCCCTCGCTTTCTATGGCTGACGTCAAGCGTATTTTGAGCAGACTCTTCATCATTTTGCCTGCTGTGTCTAGCATGCAGAGTGGCCGGAAGGAAGAAGGAGAGTTTGGGTTCCCTTTGCTCTTGGGTATAAGCACCAGTCTCACCTTCTTCTATTGGCTTGGGAAGACCCGGGCCCTAAGGCAGCTGTTGTACATGTTAAGCAGGAGATTAGGGCTCGTTTTCGCTGCCAACCTATTGCCTCTGCTGGTATGCCATCTGGGCCTGGAGCCTTGCCGGCTTTCATGCTTCGCAGGGCTAGCTTCAGCTCGTCTGTCGAAAACAGTGGAGCCTCGGCTTGCTCCTCGACGAACACTGTATCGGCTCTTAGTGGGTGTGTAGGAAATAGCGCATCCACTATATTCTTAACTCGGGCCTCATCCATCGCTTGCGATGATGTATGTAACTTTTTCATCACTATTTTGTATCCCTGGCCCCAGGGATCGCGATCCACTTCGTCACATAGCGCTTTCCTGCAGTTCCGTTTACTCTTCTGTATCTCGGCCCCAAGTGCTTTCTTAGCGCTTTTGTAGGCTGCTGCTCTGGTCAGCGCCTCAGGTCTACCACGAGCGCGCGTTGCGAGTCTCTGCATTCTATGGCAGGCCCTATACCTGCTGTATACCTGCCAGTATACCTGCTCTTTACCTGACCATGCTCTCCTCTGTGGCATTGAGGCTTTGCATGCCCGGTGAATGCAGCGCATGGTTTCTTCGACCAGCTTAGTACAAGAATCCCTGTTGTGGATTTCTCCCGTTGTGGGTGAAATACCTTGGGAATCTGCTAGGAGTGATGTATCGAACTTGCGAACATCGACCCTAGACGGGTTCCATCCTGGTTTCCTGCGAGGGATACTACGTGTTTGCCCACGCGTGGTGTCAGTGACTTGGAAGGTGATGTAGTTGTGGTCGCTACCACTCAGGCCTTCCATCACTCTCCATCCGTCAGCCCTTCGAAGAAGGCTTTTTGAGACCAGGGTTATGTCAGGGATAGAGTATCCAAAACCCGGCCTTCGATATGTAGGTGTCGATCCGGTGTTGAGGATGGTCAGGCCAATGCGGGCTGCCATTTAAAGGACCAGTCTTCCGCTGGTGTTTGTTTGGGGCATACCCCATTTCACGCCTCTTGCGTTGAAATCTCCAGCAACAATTATGTGGCCGGTTATATCGCGCAATTCGTCTTCAAGGTCTTCGACATGTTCCCTGAAGACAAGGACTGTGTC
This sequence comes from Rhagoletis pomonella, assembly GCF_013731165.1. Taxonomy (NCBI): domain Eukaryota; kingdom Metazoa; phylum Arthropoda; class Insecta; order Diptera; family Tephritidae; genus Rhagoletis; species Rhagoletis pomonella. The sequence goes on along the minus strand of NW_023459266.1, from coordinate 9,216 downwards.
GTTTGGAGACAGGTAGCAGCTCACCAGAGTGATTTGTACCATTTTCATCCAGTCGTAGCAGCGACCGACCCCGCTGCTCTCTGAGCGATGGTTGGGGTTAGCAATCCATATCGCGGCCGAGCCTGATTGGTCAACATGCCAGGTTTCCTTTGTTCTATAGGGTTCACTGATGATGAAAGCGTCTGCTCTTTGTTCAAGAACCAATTGGTCCAGCAGGTCATCAGCTACCCTACTCCTGTTCATATTGCCTTGTATAAATTTATTCATATTCTCCCAAGCTTTGTCTTAGCCTCAGCAAGGGCATCCCTGAAGGCCTTGCATGCTCCCGACCCGGGCAGGTTATTGGCATTATTCTGTCCATCTCCTGCCGAGCACAGGTAGCAGCTTGGGCTTTCTTTACATGCAGAGGCTATGTGGCCCTGCTAACCATATTTCCAGCATGAACTGCTTCTGTCTGGGCCTTTGCATGCCGCCTTTTTGTGGCCATATCCCAGACAGCGGAAACACCTTTGGACATCCGCGCGCTCTCGGACACGGCAGATAATCCAACCTACTCGCAGCTTCCCCTTTTCAATAAGAGTCCGGCCTGCCAGTTCGTCGATTTCCACCACGGTCATTCTTTGTTCTCGCCAGTTTACAGCGAGGAGAGAGACGCGAAGTTGGCCATTCATCTTGTCTCCTGATACCCCGCGTATAGCGTTCTCCACTTCTGTGGCCGTGGTTAGGCAGTCCATGCCCAGAACTTCTAGACGTAAACGTCTAGTGAGAATACGGGCGTCTCCAAGCTGGCCAATGGCAGTGCACACATTTTCCTTAAATGCTGAGTGGTCGCCGCAGCGCTCCATTTCGATAAGCACTCCGCCTTCGCGGGTTTTCCGAACATATCGAATTACGGTCTCCGTCTTATCGGGTTGGAGCTTACCACGTATCGTTCCCAGCACCTTTGCATAGGTTTTGGCTTCAGCTGGCTTAATGATTAATTTGGCGTGACTCTTCCTTTTCCTAACCCTCTTCTGTTTTTTGCGCCTCGCCCTAATTGACCAAGGGTTCACCTGGCGCTGGCCCTGGCTTGGGCTTTCTGCTTTTTCCAACCGTTTTCCATTGATTATCTGGTACGGTTTTCTGTGCATTATTATCTTTATTACCATTATTATTATTACCATTTTTAATAATAATA
>NW_023459266.1:6467-7939 GCF_013731165.1 Rhagoletis pomonella | reverse complement strand
ATGTAAAAAATTCTAAAAAACCGCATAAAAAATCGAGTGAGGCAATATTAAGCAAAAAAAAAACAATTTATTTCTTCACTTCAACACATATTATTCCATATAAAACTGAACATTAATGAATTAAATAAAATGTATCTGTATTTTAACCAAAAACAAAACAAATACCACAATAAATAGATGAATTATGTAGCAATACAAATACAAATTATTTATCAGAAGCATTGTCTCTTACACACGGAAAAAAGTGATAAAAACTTCCAAAAAAGCAAAATCGCTACAGCGAAAAAATGGTTTGAAAAATCGTATTGTTTCAAACGCTCGTATACATATTTAGTTCTTCAAGAAAATTAACAACGGCAAAGTTATTTTTCAAGCAACAAAAATAATGAAACAAATTCTTGTCATTTTTCTAAAAAGCTGTAAAACACATTATGTACTAGAGAAAAACTTTGTAACAAAAACAAATATTATACGACTTATCAAAAGTTTCACTAATTAAATTTAAATTTATCAGACTGTTAAAATTTAAAATGTTTAAAACGTTTAATTTTAAATTTTAACAAGCTGATAAATTTAAAATTATTAAGTGCAGTCGGGCATTAAATATCTAAAAATTAAGATGAAAATGCGATTTTATTGCAATTAAAAATATTTTTGTTAATGTGAATTTTAAAAATTCGTAAAAAAGGTAACTTTTTATTTTTTACGTATATCAACCAAAAAAAAGCCAAAAGGGCTTCCTTGTTCTGTTTATTTTAATTTTTTATATGTTGACGGTTTTTACATGCAAATGGCGATTTATGAGAACCAAACTGACGATTTTTCACTTCATTCACCTGGCTTCACTGCCTGTAAGGAATCACCAAATCAATTTTCTCGTAAGCACCAATATCCTCAAAAAACCTACTTTCATATATTTCAACTTAAGCAGTCGCTCTTTCAATTCAAGCTCAAGTATTTTCACTTTTTCCAGGCTTATAAGCTCTTTTTTCTATTTATATAGATTTTTCTTAAGCTAAAACTCTTTTTCTTTTAATCGCAATCCGCTTTCCCTTATGCCTAGCTCCCTATCTTTTGCAACGACGTCTGCTTCTAACGTTTGTTTTTTAAAAGTTATTACTTGTAACGTGACCATGGGCCAGGATGAGTGAGAGTGAGTGGTTGTTGTGTCCCACAGCTGAGGCGTGTGCACTGGCTCGTTCCCGGAGCTTCAGTTTCGTGGGATCATTTCAACAGTTGTGGAACCCAGCCGCTTTCTCCCTAGCCTAAAGTCCCTACAAGATAATATTATTGTTTGCACACTAGCTATTAAAAGAAAAACGTCAACCAACCTCAACATCTGATTTAAAACCACTATAAGCGTCCTAAGGATCCTATACCCAGCAGCGCGTAAACGAGTGTCGGCTGCTCTGTATCCACCCTACGTTATTGAGGTACAGAAGCACCATTAGACCACCTACACTTCCGCAGAC
>NW_023459266.1:6223-6367 GCF_013731165.1 Rhagoletis pomonella | reverse complement strand
ACTTTTGGAATCATTGTGGGGCATTTTAATGCTCACCTAAATGCGGCCGTAGAGCTAAGACAATACTAAACTCCTTCCAATCTTTACATGGCGATCCTGCCAGCTCAAAGCTAGATCCTGCCAGCTCAAAGCTAGATCCTGCCA
>NW_023459266.1:0-6213 GCF_013731165.1 Rhagoletis pomonella | reverse complement strand
TGCCAGCTCAAAGCTAGATCCTGCCAGCTCAAAGCTAGATCCTGCCAACTCTATCAAGACCCTGCCAGTACATTATGGTAGAGGAATACGTTCCGGAAGGATCGAAAAACGCAGAAGAATACATCCCTACAAAAATTGTAATAGGACCCAAACCAATATCCCTAGAGGAATACCGGCAAAGGCAAAACCGCCAAAAAGCCAACTTACAAGAGTTTAGGCAACGAATAAGCTGCGAACATAAACCCAAAAAACGTGGAGGTAGAAAGCGAAGGCACCAAAAAGAATGTGCAGAACTACAGCGAATAATTAACATCAGTCGCGGGCAACAAAAGAAGAAGTTGATAACCAAACTAAAAGATCTGCACAAAAATGGGTGGAACCCAGCAACAACAACAACGCAGAACCACCAAAAGGATCATTAGGAAATTTATAGTATGAACAGGGAAACCACCTTAGTAGACGTCATAAATCCAAAAACTAGGGAAGAAGAAACAAGGAGAATGTTAGCACAAATAAGACAGCTATAACTAATAAAAATAAAAAATAAAAATTTTTTTTATTAAATTAAAAAACAAGAACTAATAATAAAAAGGAAAATTGTTTTTCTCATTCATTTTTTTTTCTCAACCGTAAAATATTATTAACATAAAAATGACTTGGTGGAAAATTGCACTAAACGGCATATTAATAGGAATAGCAGGATACGAAGTAGGAAAAGAAACCTCAGGTGAAAACACCTACGAAACTAAAGTAATTAAATATCAACCACATCCTATCGTAGAAAACAAGGAAGAAGTTCCCGATAAGTGGTTGACCGCTTTTGCATGCGTAGCTACATGTTTAATTGTCGCAATGGTAATCTTGATAAAAAATTACATTAAAAACAAATTGAGACAATTAAACAATGTACAACAACGCGTATAACTCTCTCAATAAAAATAAACAACTTTCAAAAATGCCAAAAGTTTTAAACCAGAAATGAATCAATGGAAAGAAATCCATGACACATTAACTGACGAAAAAACTAAAGCTAGTAAATCATACAAATGTATAAATAAGAGTATTCCTATAACAACGGAAACTATAGTAAAACATTTGAACATAATCTTGGAAGCCCTTAATAACATTAGACAGGTGATCAATGTAGCAAATCGCATACTTACCACAGAACACTAAAAGGAAGCTTACCAATTTTTCATTGCAGTACGAGATAAACTTGTATCTTCGTTAGCTAGACACAATATAGAAGTAACAATACCAACCACATTAGAGGAGAATCTCCAGGTTGATTTTAACTTACTTCTGTCAGAACGCGTCCGAAGCCGGACTCCATCACCCTCTTTAAGTCAAGGGGAAGACACCAAAAAAGTAAACATCCCAACCATAAACGTCACAATGGTACAAACAGTAGTCGAATTCATTAAAACCGCCTCGTCAGTACTCCCAGAGTTTGATGGGAAGCCAGAAAACTTACACAGCTTCTTAGATGCCCTCGACATACTTGATCAAATCAAGGATGAGCACGAACTTTTAGCAATAACAATGATAAAGACCAAGCTAAAAGGAACGGCAAGAAACTTCATCAGTAATGAAAACACGATTGGACAAATAAAAACAAAACTCAAAAACGCGATAAAAGGTGAATCGGTAGAGGTTTTGACCGCTAAACTTCTAAACGTTCAACAACGTAGTAAAACTGCTAACCAATACACAGCGGAAATAGAAAAAATTACCAGATCACTAGAAGGAGCATATATCTCGGATGGATTAAACCCAGACTTAGCAACGAGATATTCTACACAGGCAGCCGTCAAGGCAATGTGTAAAAACAGCTCCAACAATAATGTTAAAATGATAATGCAAGCGGGAACGTTCACAACAATGAACGATGGGATCTCTAAGTTCACCAACAGCTGTACCGAAATAACAGGCAGCTCGAATACAGTTTTGAACGTACGACAACAGAGTCAGTACAGGAACAATTTCCGGGGAGGATACCGAAGTAACAACTATGGAAATTACCGAAATCGGAGATTCAGACCACAACCGAGATACAACAATAACTCGAGGTCGTACAGCAATAATAATAATAACCGAAGAGGATCACAAGCCCAAAACGGCAATAGATCCTACAACCAGACCCGCAATGTGCGCAGCTGCACCCAGACGGAAAACCAGGAAGCTCCACTTCAAAATTAATAGAAAGAAAAATATGTGTACTGAACCTAAATCTAAACAGCTATATATCCACAAGGACATCCCTAAATAATTCGATTTCAAATTTTTTAATTGATACGGGAGCAGACATTTCCATTATAAAAATGCATCAAATTAGTAAAACTCACAAAATTAATAAAGAACAAATTACAGATTTAAAGGGCATTGGTCAAGGAATAACTAGCACATTAGGCACAATTAAAGCGGATTTAAAAGGTGATGACCTTCTAATTTACCATAAATTCCATGTCGTAGAAGACGACTTCCCAATCCCATGCGATGGAATAATAGGACTAGATTTCATAAAGAAATACAATTGTATTTTAGATTATGGCAAAACAGAGGATAAATTAATCCTAAGGCCATATGATTTCCCCCAAACAATAACAATGCACCTAACAAATTGTCTGTCTGTCAACACACTTACTATCCCTGCTAGATCTGAAGTCATTAGACAAGTCAAAGTAAACACCGATAACCAAAAACATCTTCATACCACACCAACAATTATCTGAAGGCATTTTCATAGCAAGCACTATCACAAATAAAGATCAAACTTTTGTTAGAATTATCAACACAACACATAAAAACACAACTATTCAAAATTACAAGATCAATACCGAAAATTTAGACGATTACACACTAATTAAAACAACCACACACGATAAAAATTGCAATGATACAGAGAAATTAAAAAGATTAACAAAAAACTTTCCACAATTTGTCAACTCTCAACTAACAACACTATGCACAGAATTCATAGACATATTTGCACTAGAAACAGAACCAATTTCCTCTAATAATTTCTACAAACAAAAATTATACATGAAGGATGACACTCCTGTTTACATAAAAAATTATAGATTGCCTCAAACGCAAAAAGGAGAAATAAGCAAACAAGTAAATAAGTTAATCGAAGATGACATAATAGAACCCTCCATATCGGAATATAATAGCCCAATCTTATTAGTCCCAAAAAAATTACTCCCAGGTAAAACAGAAAAAAGATGGAGATTAGTGGTAGACTACAGACAGATAAATAAAAAGCTAGCAGCAGACAAATTCCCATTTCCAAGAATTAACGATATTTTAGATCAACTTGGAAGAGCAAAATATTTTTCATGCCTAGACCTTATGTCAGGTTTTCATCAAATCGAATTACACCCCGACTCCAGGGATATAACCTCATTTACAGCCGATAATGGCACATATAGATTCAAAAGACTACCCTACGGATTAAAAGTAGCACCGAATTCATTCCAAAGAATGATGACCCTAGCATTTGCAGGCCTCAACCCATCTCAAGCATTTCTCTACATGGATGATTTAGTTGTATTAGGTTGTTCTGAAAACCACATGCTAAAAAATTTAAGAGACGTATTCTCCACTTGCAGAAAATTCAACCTAAAATTACATCCAGATAAATGCCTATTTTTCAGCCAAGAAGTAACTTATTTAGGACATAAATGTACAAACAAGGGAATATTACCCGACCCGAGCAAATTTGAAACAGTTCAAAATTACCCAACACCAAAAACAGCGGATGAAGTTAAGAGATTCGTAGCCTTCTGCAACTATTACAGAAGATTCGTACCGAATTTCGCAGAACACTCACGAAAATTAACTAGGCTTTGCAAAAAGAATGTTTCCTTCGAATGGACAGAAGAATGTCAAAAAGCTTTTGCCTATTTAAAGGAAGCATTAATTAGTCCAAAACTTTTGCAATACCCAGACTTCGTTAAAGAATTCTGCATAACAACAGACGCTAGTGGGTACGCTTGTGGAGCAGTCCTTAGCCAGGAACATAATGGCAAACAGTTACCAATTGCTTACGCTTCTAGGTCCTTCACCAAAGGTGAAACCAACAAAGCCACAATAGAAAAAGAATTGGCCGCAATCCATTGGGCCATAACCTTCTTCAGACCATATGTTTATGGCAGAAAATTTCTAGTTAAAACTGACCATCGTCCTTTAACATACCTATTCTCGATGAAGAGCCCTTCATCTAAGCTGACACGAGTAAGACTCGATTTAGAAGAGTACGATTTTGAAGTGGAGTATATAGCTGGAAAAGAAAATCATATTGCGGACGCATTATCCCGCATAACAATTACAAACTTAAAAGATATGTCAGTGGAAGCAAGTAAAATATTAAAAATAACAACAAGATCAGCAGCGAAACAGACCAGCAGTAATGCTGAAAATAAAGAAAGTCACAAAGAGAACCCCAAAATTTACGAAGCGCTAAATAAATTTGAAGTAAAAAGACATGTCGAGCTCGTTTTCACTCCTCCGAAATTATATTTCAAAAAAGGAAAGAAAATTTGTAGCACTTTGGATACAAGCAACCTAATTGTTGAGGATAAGATTGACCTAGGACAATTCTTTACCAGGCTTGAAAGAGAAGCCGGCAATTTAGGACTTGTACAAATACAGTTGGCCTTAGGGGACAAATTGTTTAAAAGTAATTATACTGCAGTAGGCAAATTTATAGAAATGGGTAACAAAGTTCTCAAAAAGCTAACAATCGCTCTAACCCCAGAGGTTATATATGTGACAAATCCCGGGAAAATAAAAGAAATTCTGCACAAATATCATGACGATCCTATTAGTGGTGGCCACCCAGGAATAAATCGCATGACAGATAAAATCAAGCAGAAGTATAGCTGGCTGAATATGAAAAACGACATAAGAAAATACATAAAAAACTGCATCCACTGCAAGAAGAATAAGACCAATAAGCATATAAAAGAACCAATGACAATAACGGAGACACCTCCGAAGGCATTTGATATTGTACAAATCGATACAGTCGGACCATTACCGAAATCGATAAATGGAAACGAATATGCAGTTACCATCATATGTGACCTAACCAAATACTTGGTAGCGATCCCAGTCCCAAGCAAACACGCAACAACAGTCGCTAAAGCAGTGTTCGAAAATTTCATTTTGATTTATGGACGCATGAATACAATAATGACGGACATGGGCACAGAATACAAAAACAACTTATTCAAAGAACTGTGTAAACTGTTAAAAATTGAACATAAAACTTCAACACCGTATCATCATCAAACTTTGGGTACTGTAGAACGCAGTCACCGGACATTCAATGAATATATACGTTCATACATATCCAGTGACAAAGATGATTGGGATGAATACCTCAGGTATTTCATGTATTGTTACAATACGACGCCATCAACCACACATAAGTATTGTCCTTTTGAACTAATATTTGCAAAAAACCCACCGAACTACGATTTTTTAAAAGAAAATAAAATCAGCCCATTGTACAATCACGAAGCTTATGACAAAGAAGTAAAATATAGACTTCAAATAGCACAGCAAAGAGCTAGGAAATTAGTCCAAGAGGCTAAAGAAAAACAAAAAACAAATTATGATAAAAGTAGCTATAGTAAGGAAATAAACATGGGAGATTTAGTATTAGTTAGAGAAGAGGCCTCCCATAAGTGAGAAAATAGATATAACGGATACTACAAAGTTAAAAATATCGATGAGAACAACAATTTTACTTTAATACCGCATAGCATAGGAAATAGTAATAAAAACAATAAAGAAATTATAATTCATAAGAATAGACTTAAAGCAATATAACTCCACTAGTAATAACAAAAAAAAAAAAACAACCAAACAAAAAACACTCATTTATCCATTTTAATAAACAGGTGCACAAACCAAAGAAAACTAAATACAACATATCATGTTCAAAATACAAAAAAAAGTCAGTACAATAAAGACACATGTGAAACAAATGTAAACAAAATAAAGTAAGAAAACCTTTTTCCAATAGCATAACAATAAACGATAAGCTAAGTGAGCCAAACATTTTATTACCTAATAATTAATTGTTACTGAATAAGTCATTGAAATAGAATACTCATACATTAACCCAAATGTATGAGCATTCTTTTAAAGAGAGGAGGTGTAGCATGACAGCTAAGCAAAACAAAATGTTCACACAATATTAAG
>NW_023459265.1:0-66777 GCF_013731165.1 Rhagoletis pomonella | reverse complement strand
GGATTATAACCCTCAGGCAGTAGAATTCTCCTTTCTGTGTTGCCAAAGAAGGGCGCTGAACACCTTTTGCAGAGAACCACTTTCTGCGTAGGCGGCCTTCGGCCGCACTTAGGGATTATAACCCTCAGGCAGTAGAATTCTCCTTTCTGTTTTGCGTAGAAAAGGAGCTGAACACCTTTTGCAGAGAACTTTTATATATTTTTAATGCTTACTATCCTATCTTCTTTTGTCTCTCATTCTTTTGCATTTTTTGGAGTTTGACAGCTGAACTCCGCCATTTAATTTGCATATGCAACAGGGAAATGCAATTATTCGTGTTTTTAAGTAATTGGTTGAATAACACAAGAAATAGTGTTAGTGGATATTATTCATTGCAGAATAATCACACATATGCACTAAAAGCTCAAACAGTCAACGACGTAACGTAGACGTAGGTTGACACAGACACGATCTACCTTATGGGATTCGCGTGTTAACGAAAACTCACCACCGCATGGCGGTGACGTTGCCGTTGCTTCTCTCTCTCTCTGTCAACAGTAAAATTGATATGCTGCTACGTACGTCAACCTACGTTTACGCTACGTCGTTGACTAACTGCGCTTTAACACTATTTTACGTTCGGCACACAAAGCGAGAGCATGTACAATGACTAATAGCTGATTCACATACAACTTTCTTCGCTTTGCTTGAAAGTTCTTTGCTTTGACATATAAGATCGATGTAGGCATATGCATGAGTATGCTCACATAAAAAACGTTTGAAGCAAAGCAAAGCAAAACGAAGCAAAATCTTGGGCAACTCTCAACTTTTGCCCGCTTTGGCAATCAGCTGTCTACATGTATCTTTTCTCGTGCGCTTGCATTTGCATTTAATGACAAAAATAGGGTAAATAGGAATTTTTATTGCTATTATTAATGCATATTATTATATTGTTATCTATTTTACAGATACAAAATATGGAGGAAAAGGAGAACGCAAAAGCTGTCAAAGAGTTTATTGTAGCATGCCTTCTGCGTTTTACGTTTTGTGGTCAAAGTTTGAACTGTCAAGCAAAGCGAGGAAAGTTGTATGTGAATGGCCCTTAAGTTCTCTGTTTATATGCATTGGTGTAGTGCTCAATTCTCTCATTGAGCCATTAAACAAATTAGTTATACCGAAATGATTAGGAGCACTAAGAAGCACCAATAGTTCAGTTGAAAGAATTTAGTAATTTTCGTCGTTTATAGCAACAAAACATGTACAAACGACGAGAAAGCGAAAGCATGCGAAGGCACACTAACACACTCTCACTTTTAGCTCACACTTGTTTATGGTGGCGCCCGCATTTCGCAGTGTTGGGAAATGAAACTGTTCCTTCAGTACGAAATCTATACAAAAACTATACTTTTCGACTGTAAATTGCATCGACTTTTTAATTTGCTCATATATTTTCTTAGTACATGCATACATAGATTCCCGTCAAGATCAATGATTTGATGGTATTCATGGGAAAGTTTATGTAGGTACATTTTACACTTTGAACATAAATGTGTGTGCACATATTTTAAGGTACACTTCTTAACAAACAAATTTTTTTAAGTTATTATGCATGTATAAAGACATCTTCTTTGAATTCAGTACTAAAGTTTGACATTTTATTTTTAGTATTTCAAGTGCTTATCAAAACTTTACGACACTCACGTATTGACAAGATTGGCCATTTATCTTAAAATTATTTAATTTTAATTATTTGTTTATAAAAATGCAGTTTATACTTTAATAAAACCCCAAGGTTCACTTTTTGCGCAACATTAAAAAAATCAACAAACTTTCGTAAAAGTTTCGGGCTTTTAACTCGATTTCCTAGAAATACATGTTTTGAGAAAGCCGTTTGCAGTCCGATCAATTTAAATAAAGTGCAAGTTTAAAATAGCTGCGACTTATCGTTGATTTTTAATACATATATATATATTTTTTTTGATGGTGTTGCTCATTTTCGCTTCGTTAAAAAAAAAATCGCCTTTAGCTGCTTTAAACTTGCACTTTATTATACTAAAATTGAAATAGAAAGCTCGAAATTTTTACGAAAGTTTGTCGATTTTTTTAATGTTGTTCAAAGATTTAAACTTATTTTCATACAGTTTTTGTTAAGGAATTAACTATATTTTTATAAACAAATAATTAGAATTAAAAAATAATAAAATAAATAGTCAACTCTAGTCAATATATGGGTGTCGTGAAGTTATGATATTTAATAACATAAAGAATTAACGATGACACTGTTTCTAACTATATGAAGCTGATTTCGACATTTTGTTTTAATAAGATTTAGTATCGAAAATATTCTTTCAAAACTTGTCTAGGAATGTGAGGTTGATAGCACACCTTTTGCTATGTTATAATGGTTATTTCAAAACCTTTTTTCAAAACTTACAAAGGCAAAAACGAGAAGGCGAACACAAAAATGTAAAACGAATTCCCGCAGTGAATTTTCAGAACTACGTATATATTTATAGTATTCATCACAAAATTGTACTAAAAAGTACGGCGTAGTAAACGAAATTGTATCAAAAAAGTACAATTGTACCAAAAATGCCAACACTGATGTAGACCAAAGCAGAACACAAATAATATTAAACTCATTGATTTTCAGCCTCTCACTCGACCAAATGAATAAAATCCAGCTGGGTAGACTATACTCGATAGACAAAAATTGCCGCCACAAATAAGAGTTAGTATATTTTGAGTGTTCTTGTTTTGGTGGAAATTACTCTTAGCAATTTTTTGAATTAGTGTAAGTGCTCATTTCCACTAATTTTTTTGGTTCATGAATAAGTACACTAATTTTATTAGTACTCAAAGCCGGTCTCTGATATGCAACCAAAGTCAGACGCGTGATTTTGAAGGTGTTTTTATTTAATGAATTGTGATTAATTGGTTAATATTAAAGTCGTAAAGCAAGTTATAACTAATCGAGTAAAGTGTAAAGTGAAGGGGAATACAAAAATGTATTGGTGAAGTGGCTGCTTTAAGGATAATAGGAGTGATAAATGTACGCTAATTTCCGAATTTTACAAAAAAGGGCATATTTCAAACCCAATTTGTAAATAAATTAGTGACCAAAATTTATAAAAGTGAGTGTTTACATAATGCGTGGACCCTTGACTACAATTGTGTGGAATTTTTTTTGGATCGGGCGACCCCTTTGGACGGAATATCCCGAAACAGTTGTGAGCGCTTCTAAACCCCACCCATTTTAAATTTTTGTATGGTTATTCCACCTATTATTTACCTTCTCATACGTCGCCAGTATATTATTTTTCACCTCTCCAATTAAAGCGCTCATTGGCACCCTGGGCCATTGCGAATCATTCAAAGTTGTTTTATATCCAGCACATCTTAAAGTGAGTTTTGCCATATACTTCCATGTTTCCACCTTAATCTTGATATCTATAAAGGAACCTCCTGTGGTATTTGCACACAATGCAATAACAACTATGAAATAATATATGATTATTTCTAAAGTTTAAGCAATTCTACTAGATGAATATTGGTTCTTTTCTCACAAGGGATAAAAGCACAGTAATCCATTGAACTGATTTCTTCTCGGCTCTCCAAGCAGTACCACATCAATTTCAGCGAAGAAATATGTACAGAACTAATTATTTCTATTAGTGGCTTCCAATCTATATTTGAGAAACTGTAATGAATACATTTAAATTAGGCAATGTCGTATCATCACATAAATACTAACTTGTTTTTTAAAATAGTGCAACATCTTCGGGATGTGTCCAATACAAACTTCAGAAAACAACATATCCCAATGAAATGCAAACTTTTCTCATCTTTTTGGACTCGCTCTAAAAAAGTATTCGAAGCTTTCAGCCAGGAAGTCAACTTACTTAGTGCCCCATCAATTTCATGCTCGGTGTTTACCTCCACAAAATTGGACTAAAATATAACAATTACCTATTCGAAATATACAAAGATTTTTTTAACACCCACAATATTTTCAAAATTCTTTTGGCAGCAGAGTGTTAACCGCCTCCAATCTTCTTCGCAGAAGTTTTCGAAACTGTAAACAATCCTTAATTTGCTTATCCACAAACTAAGTATTTCACCGGCAGTCACCTGCCCGTGTTCCACTGCGTAAGCACATATACCGAACACTCGTTCCTTCGAAATTTTCTTTGATATAAATGCAGTATCAGTATTTGTGAGCCATGCTAAATTTATAATTGTATTTTCGACGTTTTCCATCATTAAATCGGAAGCTTAAATTAAATTCACAAATAGCGGGCTAAACAATAGAGATTCCTCAAAACAATTGAAAATTAAATGATATCGATACCAAATACTTCTTGTTACCGACCTTAAAAAAGGAGGAGGTTATCAGTTCGTCTGAGTAGCGGGGTTCCCACCAAACTAAATAATCGGTAACTTTAAATTCGGTAATTTTTCTAAATATGTGTTTAAATATAAATATAATCTCAAGGTCCCCCGATTTTAGAGTTACCATTGGAACCGTTTTAAAGCTGGAGACCCAACCTCTTCAAAAATACCCACCTCTTGGGGCGGAAGTCTTTTTATTTTTTAAATACTTAGGCTATCTGCACACTTGTCGTCTAATCATAGTTGCGTTATCGTCTCGCCCTGAACTTTTGGGCCGAGCACATGCATTTCAAAGGAGATCCGCACACTTGTCGTTATCGGCAAATCGTAGAAGATGCAGAAACGGATAAATACGGCCTGTTTGCTAATCGTTGTGTACGCATCGTTTGTTTAGATTTTATGGGGAAAAATTAGTGAAAAAGTTAATATTTGCATTAAAATTGCATACAAAATAGTGTCTTTGGCATAAAATCTGTCGAAATTATTCGAAAGTGGATAATTGCAATAAAATTCAATAAATGTGGGCGTTTTAACTATAAAACGTGACGCAATTATAAAAAGGCTCTGTGTGCATGCACAAAACACATTTCGGGAGAAGAAAAGAAGAGATATTACTGAAAAATTATGTCTAGAATTGTTGCAGCAAAGTCCATATTTTAAAAATTGCAGGTTTTGTAAATATTTCGCAAAAATATCAACCAGAAAAACAGAAAATATTTTCTCCAAATCAATTTTTAGACGCCAAATGAATTGAAATATCACGACCGAGTGTGCGAAAGTAACTAAGGCTTTCTGCACATTGGTCGTCCAATCATAGTTACTTCATCGTTGCAATAATGATGCAACGATTACATGACGACGACGGTTTGGCACACTCGGTCGTGATATTTCAATTCATTTGGCGTCTAACAATTCACTTGGGGCAGGTATTTTCTGTTTTTCTGGTTGATATTTTTACGAAATATTTACAAAAACCTGCAATTTTTAAAATATAGACTGCGCTGCACCAATTCTAGGCATCATTTTTCAGTAATATGTCTTCTTTTCCTGAAATGTGTTTTGTGCATGCACACATAGACTTTTTACAATTTCGTCATATTTTATAGTTAACACGCTCACATTTATTGAATTTTAATGCAATTATCCACTTTTTAATAATTTCCACACATTTTATGCAGGAAATACTAATTTGTATACAACTTTAGTGCAAATATTAACTTCATCACTAATTTTTCCCCACAAAATGTAAAGAAACAATACGTGCACAACGATAAGCAAACGACAGGGCCGTAGTTATCCGTTTGTTCATCTTCTACGATTTGCCGATATCTAGCCGATGACAAGTGTGCAGATCTCCTTTGAAATTCATGTGCTCGGCTCAAAATTCAGGGCGAGACGATAACGCAACTATTACCATGTTATTACCGACATCGAAAACATGTTTTCGTTGCTAAAACTGGTTTTCGACCTAAAATTTGAGTTTTCGTCCATGTAAAATCTGTCAAACGAAAACAAGTTTTCGCTGAAAACCACTTGAAAACTCACGTTCCACTCATTCCAATCGGTGTCTGTACTAGTTTTTTTTTCGATTATTTATCGAAGTGGAAGTCATATTTTATCATCTTTAATACGCCATTTCGGATTTATTGTTAATTGGCTGACCAAAATAAAATAAGCATGGAAGTAAAAGTTTGTTAATTAAAAGAAATTGAAGGAAAAGTATTTTGGTTTTGTATTTGTGCAGCAAAACTGTAAACTAAGGATGTAAGAAATGTCAACGAAAATACCAACAGTCGGTGTGAACAGCCTTCAACCCACAATCCCAAAACTCGTTTTCAAAGTGTTTTCGTTGCCGGTGAGAACATTGTATATGAGTGGACGACAAGTGTGCAGATAGCCTTAGTATTCAAATTGTTTTACTTGCATTTTATGATTTAAATTTATTTCGCATTCGCATTTGTACTACAGAAGGTGGAGGTTGTATTTGTCTAAGTATTTCTTGTGCCTATTGTGAGTGTGAAGTGTGTGTCAATTGTTAAGTGTAAAAGTTGGATGTTCTATTGTAAAGACTAGGTATTAAACCCCTAAAAAAAAAAACCAAAAAACTAAAAAAAAAAAAAAAAAAAAAAAGAAACTTGTGCTAGTGCTTGATCCAGACGTTCTTACTAAGGTGAGTGCTACAGTTCTTTGTGATTGGCGGCAGCCAAAATGGACAGCGACGCCTCGGCGTCAGAGAAGGGGGAGCCAAACCAGGAGCTGGACACCAATCCAGCGTCAGACTGGTTTGAGGTAGGTAGAAACAGAAAACAAGCTGCAAGGAAAAGACAGATGAATAAAACTACAAAGGGGGGTCTTCCAATAGCTGAGTCAGAAACAGACGACGACTGTACCAAACGGACGGACACAGCAAGTACTACCAAAAAATCTAAGACAGACCAAGCTAACGGCACTTGCATCCCGTTACAAGGAATGTTAGTGAAGAGAGGAACATACGCAAAAACGACGACAAAAAACTTAACGGGCACTGCGGACATGAACAGCGAAAACAAGGAGAAAGAAACTTACAAACACTCTGACTGCGAACAAACACGTGCGACAGAAAGCAAAGGTGCGAACAACAGGGAAAAAGAAAAAGAACACATGGACAGTGTGTGCTATACAAAAAGGCACAGGGGAGATTATTGCGTTCTGGTGGACACCTCAAAATCCAACACGATAAACAACGAAAAAATGCGCAATGGCCTATTCCTTTGGGATATTATAAGACATTTTAATATTGAGGGGATTAAAAACATAAAAGCCATAGGTAGATCACTCTACAAAATTTTTTTTGAAAATTTTGAAGCTGCAAACAAGTGCGTTAGCAATCCCGACTTAATTAAAAATCAAATGAGACCCTTTATACCAAGAAGCTTGGTAGAAACAACTGGTGTTGCTAGACAAATACCTCTTAACTTCACTGAGGAAGAAATAAAAGAAAATATCATTTCAGATATTCCTGTTACAGCTATCTCAAGAATTACCAGAAGAGATCCCAATGACAAAGAGAAGTTCATTCCAACTCTCTCTGTGAAAATAAGTTTTGAAGGCAACGAACTACCAGAAACCATAGACATTTTTTGCGTAAAAATCAAAATGGTTCACTACATTCCTAGAGTTAGGCATTGTTACAACTGCGGCAGACTAGGGCACACAAAAATGGCCTGCAGAGCAGCCAACAGATGCATTATCTGTGGCAAGGCAGAGGGCTGTAGTAGTAAATGCAATGAAACCACAAATTCGTGCATACTATGCGGAGGGGATAATCACAATTCACTCGAGAGCAGGAAATGTTCTAAATGGGCCAGAGAAAAACAGGTGGTCGAAATTATGACAATAAAAAAAGTATCTAAGTCTGAGGCGATTGGGATGTACAATTTAAACAATAATAACCGTTTCTCAGCTCTAGAAAACTATGAGGGAAATTTTCCACAGTTAGAAGCAAAAAGTACAGCAAGGATCAACAATGATGAAACAGTAAATAGAAAACTCACTACATATAAATACAATTATGTAGTTAGAAATCATCAAACCCACACAACAGCTACACCTAACCATTCCAAAATCTTGCCGAAAGCTACAACCAAAACACAACCCGTCTATGAAATGCCGAATTGGTCTAAGGTCACAGAGATTGAAAAGCTTGTAAATCTCCTTATACAAAGGTACGACATTGACGTTAATGACCCCTTGGTTAACCTAATTCGCAATATAGGCGCAGTACACATTGAAGACAAAACTCCAAGTAACAAAGATGACAAGTCCAATAAAAATATTACAATATAACGTACAAAGCCTTAAAAGTAATAAAAACTATGTAGACTTCTTTAACACTAGTAATAACATTGATATAGTCTGCCTTCAGGAAATTTTTTCGCATGACAACCATACAACTCAACACAATTTAATGAACTTCAACTTACTCAGAAAGACTAGAATCGATGGATATGGTGGCGTAGGAATCGGATTTAAAAAAGGTATAAAATTTACGAAAATCAAATTTGTTTCAAATTACGACATTCTAATAGCCAAGACGATTAATCTTATTAATAATTTAACTATTTGCAATATTTATTTTCCTCCCAACCTTGACAGTTTAAATTTTACTAACGAACTGAACCGTGTAGTACTTTTTCTTAACAATCATGAAAACGTTATTATAGCAGGAGACCTCAACGCTAGGCATCAAGTGTGGGGAGACAGAATATGCAACACCAAAGGAAAAATAGTTGTTGACGAAATCAGGAACACCAATCTCCAGTGCATCAACAGTGGAGCAATCACTCACCGCACCGGTAACAGTGCAGGAACGGCAATTGACATAACTCTGACCAACATTAACAGCAGTTACACAAAATGGCACTGTCAACAAGTCCATTTGGGAGGCAGTAAGCATTTCCCCATCATCGTTGAGGTCACTAATAGCAGCAAAAAGCCCAACTATTTCATCCCCAAGGAACGACTCGCCCAGGAACTTGCTCAGTTAAAATTCTCTGACTTAGAAAATATCACGACAGAAATAGACAGCGTTAGGAACAGGATTAAAATTGACTTGAACACATCCAGGCGTACCCCTAAAAACTGGTGGAGTGATGACCTCAAAAAACTGTACAGATTACATGTCGCTAAACGCAAAAAAGCTAATCATACTAACAATGTTGAAGACATGGAAGGGCCAATTATAGCAACTAGTGACTGGAAAGAAGCGGTGTAGGCGGCAAAGAAAGCGAGCTACAACAGTAAAATTTAGGAGATAAACACTTGCCCCAACTCGACACAGACGTGGAAATTCATAAGAAATGTCAAAGGCAATAAGCGCGCGTCTCACAATTGGGCAGCTGAAGATGACCGAAACTACTTAGAACTGATAAGGAATCAAGCTCAACAAGCCAGCAACCCTTGTAATGTCATCACTCCAACCACCGCTGCATCAGTAAATGCCAACAACAGCGTTGACTTTTCATACAGCAGATTCGAAAATTTATTAGCAAGAAAAAAATCTACTGCTGGGGGTTTCGACAGAATTACGTTTAATACATTAAAGCAATTGTCCACTGAGTCCAAACAGTCGTTATTAGACGCCCTAAAAGAACATTTCTACAGCAACAGGGTCCTAGACGCATGGAGACAAATAAAGGTAATTCCAATACCGAAAGCAAACAAAAACACTGAGGACATAAATAACTTTAGACCCATTTCACTCATATCTGTCGTAGTAAAGAGCATTAATATGATGGTGAAAGAATCGCTGAACGAGTTCCTGGAGACAAGCAATAGACTTCCCAAGAAGAGCTACGTCTATCGAAAAATGAGATCAGCAACAATGTGCATTAACGAAATGCTACACCTTATAGCAGAAAGAAAGAAATGTAGGGAATATGCTATGATTTGTTTCTTAGATATGTCGGACGCCTATAATAGAGTAGATCTTGTTACACTTCATAATATTCTTCTACAATGCAACATTGACCCAACAATTGCAAACTGGATTAACAACTACTTTTCTAAAAGACATCTGACCCTAGGTAATCACACTGTTGAGGTAAACTCTGGCCTACCTCAAGGTAGCTGCCTTTCCCCAACGCTATTCAATATTTATACAGCCCAACTGCACGAAATTAATAACTCTCAGACTCAACTATTTCAGTTTGCCGACGATCTTGCGTTAATATCCACTGGCACAAACAGATTCTCTGCAGCTCAAAATTTACAAAACAAAATAGAAGAATTACAGGCAAAATGCGACAGCTTAAATCTCAAATTTAATCTGAACAAAACAAAATTCATGTATATGTCTGCAAACAATAAACAAACCTTTAGTGTATCCATCAACGGCCTAAACATTGAACAAGTCCATCACTTCAAATGGCTGGGAAGAACAATTAGCGCGAACTCAACCATTAAGGTACACATTAGTGAAATTAAAAAAGCAACAACTTCAGGTAAAAACCTTATTTCTAAATTAACATCTACCAAGTCAGGTATTTCACCTAAAACTTCTATAAATCTTTTTAAAGCGTTTGTACGATCCAAAGCAGAATATGCCAACACCAGTTACGCCAATGCCCCTAAAGGGTATAACAAGCAGCTACAAACCAATGTAAATGAAACGTTGAGGAGATGCCTCGGAGTTCCTCCAAACACTCCAACACTCATGAGATACGCGCTGGCTTGTGAACTTCCACCTCTTCCCAGAGCTGTATGGCTTACGGCCAAGGAACTTGTCAAACAGTGGTTGATCAATCCTGAACTTAGAATACAGATCCAGAACAGACCTCCCATAAATTCCAGCTACAGCATAACGTACGAAAAATTTAAAGCAATTATCAACACCATAGATACAAATGTAGCTTTCAAAAGACAC
This sequence comes from Rhagoletis pomonella, assembly GCF_013731165.1. Classification (NCBI taxonomy): domain Eukaryota; kingdom Metazoa; phylum Arthropoda; class Insecta; order Diptera; family Tephritidae; genus Rhagoletis; species Rhagoletis pomonella. The sequence continues at coordinate 56,003 of NW_023459265.1, read as the reverse complement.
CATAACCTCACCTGCTACGAATCTGAATTGGCCCAGTCCAAAAAGAACGTTACCCCTACACAACTCAGAGCTATCTACAACCAAAAAATTAACACGCTAAAAGAGGAAGGTTTCAAAGTGTATGCCACTGATGCATCGGTGTCAGATAACAAAATTGGCTGTGCAGTCTATGTGGTAACGGCTAACGTCTCATACCTGTTCAATATAGATGGAAACTTCACATCAACTTACGGTGAGCTAGTAGCACTTTCTCAAGCAATCACGATAGCCATTAATAATGATAGTAAAAAAGTAGCAATCTTTACAGACAGTCAGAGTGCAATTAAGGCCCTAAAAAGCCGCACCACACACAATTTCCTAGTAGCTGAAATCCATAACAAACTTTATCACTCCCAAATAGAAAACATTGCAATAGTCTGGACACCTAGCCATGTGGGTATAACCATAAATGAAAAAGCGGATATAGCAGCAAAAACAGCAGTTGACCATGGTAAATCTTTACCCCCAAAACTCACACCTTGTGAAGCACTGAGAAGGATTAGCAAAATGTTGTGGACTGAAGCCAAACAAGAATTTACCAACAAACTTCCAAACTGGGACCCGGACATAGTAGAATTTTGCACGCCCAAAGAAAAACAGCCATGGTTTAAAAACAAAAATGTAGACTTAGAAGCATACGACATAAAACTTTTTAACAGAATAGCTACTGGACACACGTACGGTAGCACTTATTTAACCAAATTTCAGCATTACAGATCAGACAATTGCAGCGCATGCAACATAAAAGAAACTCCTGAACACCTCATATTTGATTGTATCAAATATAACAACTTACGTAATGATAATTCTCTTTTCCGAAACTACCAAAATTTCAAACAGATTCTTCTTTCAAAACTGCCTGCCACATACAAACAACTGGCCGACTTTCTACATAGAAGTGGGCTGGATAAAGCACTATAAAAAAAAACAAAAACAAACAAGGTATTGAATGAAAAAAAAAAAAAACAACATAAGAATTTTAGAAAAAATAAAAAAATTTAACTTAGAAAGTATTAAAATATACAAAACTATTGTATGTTTTATACAAATGAGATAAAATATACTCAACTGATTAGTTTCACTACTAGTTATATATCAACTTATAACATTCGTTTAAACAAATGTACTCAATCTGTCATTCTATGTTTGTGTTTTCAGTCTTGGTGTATTGTCTTATGTAGTCTTGTGTTGTTCTTAAATGTCATAAAATAAGAATGAGGAAAGCAGCTGTTACGCTAACATCAGCCAGAAAGAAGCAACATCAAGGAGTCGTATAATAAAACACTCTTCAACGCGGAATTTCAACAAAACACGTCGATACAAGATAAATGGAAGCAACATTGTCCAGCAGTTTAGCCGAAAGATTACAACTAACCAAACAATCGTTCGCAGATAGACTGGTGTTATGCTAAAGGAAGCTGTAATCCACAGCGTTTGGGACAAATAGCATTTCGACTTAGAAAAGAAACACTAACGTATTCAAATGGTATAAGACAACGATAACCACTGAATACATCACGTTTTAATAACCGGCTATTTAAGGTGTATAAACCTAGCCATAAATGGAACGTTCGATTTGTTCCTAAAGCCCCAAAAAAAAAAAAAAAAAAAATTTATTTCAGGAACGGGTCCCCGTGGTTGCCAGCCATAGATTTTTGGCTATAAGTTAAGAATCCGAACATTGCAAAAACTAAAAAAAAAAAAATTGGTAACAGCGTTGATAGAGGTTTTTGAGACAAATACAACAGTATACTTTTTTTGGGGCAGAAACAACGAAACAACAACTAAGGCAGTTATTAAAGGTCAAAACTCAAATGTAGCGCTTTTTCAAATCGATATATCTCGAAAACCGTCGCACGGATTCGCTTCACTTTTCATTTGTTTACAATTTGTAGAAAATGGATTTTGATTTGAGTTGGGAAGATGATAGTGATTCGGAATACGAAGAGGCACACCAGCAAATCAATTTCATTTGAACCGAAATTAATTCTACTCTTATTTTCTGACATTATTATTAATATCCAAATTTTGCTTGCTTTGTAAGTAAACACACTCAGCTCACCCACGGAAATAAACAACAAGTAATTAAATATTTTATAACATGCACTAGCAAAGTGACCTTTTCATTTGTTTACAATTTGGTTGTCAAGCACACTACAGCTGTCCGTTTGAAAAATGGTAAGTTCGAACTCATACGGGATCACAACTAATATTTAATACTTCCGAATACTTCCATTTACTGTCTTTGTTGCTACTCCATCATTTAAATATACTTTTTAAAAACTCTCAATTTTTCACAATTATTTTATTTCGATCTTCACAGTATTTATTTGCACTGTTGGAAAATAAAAGTAGAACTTAAGACGCCAATATTCTCGACTTAAGGTGAACTTAAGTTGCACTTAAGTTTTTGTTGAAAAAGTGGTTGATGAAATGCAAAATCTAAGGCTATCTGCTCACTTGTCGTCCAATCATAGTCTCGCCCTGAAATTTGGGCTGAGCACATACATTTCAAAGGAGACCTGCATGAACCAAAAATACAAGATCACGCCTTCTTCTTAGTAGCCCGTTATAATCGCATTTAGGAAAAAGTTGGGCGACTTTAACATTAGCCGTTTGTTTACATTTGTTCGTTGTTTACAATTTGGTGGTGGCTTTTTACTGCAATTTTCTTAATTTCCGCTTGTGACAACGTGTGTACACGTAAGGTAAGGAATAATTTAACGACATGATTTATAGAAGAATTTGCATAATAAAAATGATTATTCATGCGTTCAACAGTTACGCGGGAGACCTGCACACTTGTCGTTACCGGCTAGTTATCGGCAAATCGTAGAAGATGCAGAAACGGATAAGTACGGCACTGTCGTTTGCTAATCGTTGTGCACGCATTGTTTGTTTACATTTTATGGGGAAAAATTTGTGAAAAAGTTAATATTTGCTTTAAAATTGCATAAAAATTAGTGTCTTTGGCATAAAATCTGTCAAAATTATTAAAAAGTGGATAATTGCAATAAAATTCAATAAAGGTGAGCGTTTTAACTATGAAACATGACGAAATTGTAAAAAGTCTCTGTGTGCATGCACAAAATACATTTAAGGAAAAGAAAAGAAGACATATTACTGAAAACTTATGTCTAGAATTGTTGCAGCACAGTCCATATTTTAAAAATTGCAGGTTTTTGTAAATATTTCGCGAAAATATCAACCAGAAATACCTGCTCCAAGTAAATTTTTAGACGCCAAATGAATTGAAATATCACGACTGAGTGTGTGAAAATGTAATCGTCATGTAATCGCGGCATCATGATTGTGACGATGAAGTAACTATGATTGGACGACCAATGTGCAGAAAGCCTAATGCAGCGTTTTTGCTGCATTTAAAATGCAACATTTAGCACTTTCGAACATATGTTTTCGAAGAGCGTTCATGCTATCGCAGTCACAGTATACCAGTAGAAAAGGTTTTTTTGTTGTGGCTGTTAATTTGGTCCCCATAAAGGACTTGAGGGTTGCCAGCAACTGTTTTGCCGCATTCAGGGTGCTGTGCAGCAAAATAATGTGGTGAAAAATTTTAACATCGGATAACTGGCGAGAGAAATATTGTTGTGCGCTTTATAAGTAAATATCACCGTAATAAAATGTTTTATACTTCAATACAACTAATTAGCGCTATTTTTGCAATTCGAAATGATCTTAAACATATTTGTAGTTAAATATGTACTTTATGAGTTAAATGCAAACTATCTTATATGTAAAAATATATTCCGATTTACTTCAAATAAATGATGTAAAATGTTTTATATATGGATCTAGTTTTAATAATAATATCTAGTACTTTCATCTACATTGCTTTTATTGTAAGTTTTCACGATTAGTTGCAGTTCTCTTCAATTGTCTCTGGCCGACTATACATGCTAAAGGTAAATAATTTCACAATTTCTACCCTATTAAACGTTTTTATTTTACTAAAATGTGATCAATTACTTAAGAATATATAATTTCCGATCAAACTATAACACTGAATGCTTGAGAAACAATTATTTAATTCAAATGATCAATAGTGAACGCAATCGGAGCGAATTTCGGAACACTGAGCGAATTATGCATATTATCAGTAAATTATTTCTAACTTTCTACCCTATTAAAAGTTTATATTTTAATAAAATGTGTTCAAACTATAGTACTGAATGCTTGAGAGACAATTATTTAAATCAAATGATCAATAGTGAACGCACTCGGGGCGAATTTTGGAACACGGAGCGAATTATGCATATTAACACTAAATAATTTCTAACTTTCTACCGTATTATACGTCTATGTTTCAATCTAATATGATTAATTACTGAATAATATATAAACTCCGATCAAACTTCACTACTGAATGCCTGACAAACAATATTTGAATCAAAAGATCAATAGTGAACGCACTCGGAGCGAATTTTGGAACACGATATAAAATATTGATGTTAAGACTAAGTAATTTCTCATAATCTTATATTTTAATATAATATAATTCATTAATGAAGAATATATCAACTCCGATCAAACTATAGTATTAATTGTTACAAACTATTTGAATCAAATGATCAACAGATAGCGCGCTCGGAGCGAATTTTGGAACACTTCATAAAATATTTACAGAGGAAGTACATTATTTGGTAGAGATCAAAATGTATTTAACAAAGTGTGATTGAATTTGACATTGCTCTCAGAAGAACCATCCTATAAAGTCAAATTGAAAAAAGATTGTATGAATTTTAATCGTTTGTTTATATTTTTTTACATAATAGTATCTTAAAAGAGAGCCGCATTGAGTTGTCAATAACACCTTGGGCCGTATGCATAAAAACTAAGCAATTACTTTTTCTCAGATTTTCATACCTTTCACTTAAATTTATTTGAAAAGGTCTGAAATTTTAAGAAAAAGCATTTGCTTAGGTTTTATGCATACGGCCCCTTGTTTAATACACCCATGATACAAATATTTAAAGGTAAAACCGCTTGCACAATTCGTCGGCCATCATTTACTTTTTGAAGTTTGTCTATTTTATAAAATTGAAATTTTGAGAGCAACTCAAATGCCAAATAAAGGTAAAACAAATAGATGAAAATATTGAAATTTTCATTTACTTGACACTGATAATGAGAATGTATTTGTGAGATTGGAAATTTGAAAACATTTTTGTAATGTTACCAAACTTTCAACGGTTTTACCTTCAGATTTTTGTATCATGAATACACCTTAGTCGAGATATCACGAACAAGTTTTCCTTTATTAATTTTTACTTAAAATCCTTAAATATGTATTTTGATTTTTTTCTGTAGAATACGTATTAATTTTTTTTTTTTTTCCGATTTAAAAAAAGGGAGGACGGTCGGATCTACGTAACCAGAACGACCTGAATGCGCATTGAAATCGGTTGTATTTTTTGCTAAAAATTATTTGTTATTATTGAGATACAGTTTCGCTACTGTTAAGAGATTTCTCGACATACTCTTTCAAATTACTGTTATTTATTATTTTTCTTATTAGTCATTTATATGTTTAGGACTTACTGTGGGTGCTTTAAGAATTCATTTTGTAAATATGTATGTACATATAAAAAACAAATGCGATATTTTATTTTAAATTATGAATTTTATTCGTGCAATTTTTTATGTTTAATAGTTTTGAGGACATTGAGGTTGGTTGGGTTGATTCTTTTATTGCATGCCTTAAACTTTTTTACTTTAAGTTATAATGTTGAAGATATGCCTTCTTGCTTTGTCAAGCACTTTAGCTAGGTGCGAGAAATTTAGCATATGCGCGTAAGAGCATAGAGTAGGTATACGGCTGTGCTGCCGCGATTCTCCAACATCTTGTCATCTACGAAAAAGCGATCACTGAATCTGAACAGCTATGAGCGTGTGTATTCAAAGCAAGTGCTGCGTTCGTAGCTATTCGACCTTAATAGCATTTTCGTAGATTTCACGAAAAATCGGACTACGATGGATTCTATGATAGCCTTGATTAGTTCGTGCGATTATGACTTATGGATCGATTATGGATGGGAACGGAACCTCAGTTGGGTTGCCGATGGACAGCGCCACTGAAATGAAAATGTTTTTTATTATGAATAGCAATAATTAAGTTTCATAAAGTTCAAGGTGGTACAATTTAAAAAAAAGTTGAAAAAAGAAATAAAGTATCTCAATCAAAAATTCCCGGCAGCCACAAAAACGCACTTAGTTGCCAGCTTTCAGTTGCTAGTTGCCATCGGTAATACCATTTCAGCCACTGGCCAACCAACTGAAGTTCGGTTGTCCTCCGTAATCGACCCATAAAATCGGAATCGAATATGCATGCACGTTCTGCTGAACGATAAACATTTTTTAAATGTGTGCTCTGTCCGCTAACGAATTCCAGCCATGTGTGAAATATCGTATGTGAAGCGTCCGTCTGACTTAACGATTGTCAAAGGCATGCCAGAAGATGTTTCATCATATGTTTTCGGCCATCGTCTTCTTCGACTAAGTTCATCGATACCAAAAACTTTACAACCTATATTTGCCAGCAGCCCTTAGTGTTTTTGCCAATGACATGGTACTATTGCACTGTTAATAACCAAATTAAGCCGCAGTTGCATTCACTCGTGATATAATAGCTAGTGTCGGCAAGCTGTGGGAATGCCCAGGAGATGGCGTTTGTTCAGCTATCGAAATAATTACACCGACGGCGGTGGGCAGCTCTGCTGGAACATATTTACCACAGCGGTGGTTGCGGCATTTTGTTCTGCAGCAATAGCCTGCAATGATGACTATAATGTCGACGAACAAAGATATAAAATTTAAAATGACTAACCTTATGCCCGGCCGATTTGGGAGACCACCCTTGGTCACGACCAGAACGCATTTACCAAGAGGAAAAACCGTAGGGATTGCAGTAGTTCTTGCAATCACCGTTGATGATGCTATGCTTGTAATTAATAGTCTGAAAATACAAAAAAAAGCATTAATGAAATCTTATACACATCAAATAAATAAATTTCAATAATTTGTTTACCATTTCACAAACCGAATTACCAAGAATTAGAAACTCACCGCGATGCGATACAGAAATAAAAACCAACAGGGCTGCATTTTCTTGGTAAACAACACAAGCGCTCAGAGCAAACTGATCCGCAAAATTATTTTGTGAAAAATAACTAATAGTTGAAAAGAGTTTTACACATGATTATCACATTAACTCATAAGTGCAAATTATTGTGATTATTTTTAGTTGCATATAATTGTATTACCTTAGACTTTTTTTAAATGTTTTCTAATATTCATTCTTTTGGGACGCAAAAGCAACCATGCGCTCAATTTCTTGTGGCGAAATTTGGTCCCCATAAGGGACTTTCACCACGAAACAGCTACAAAAACAAAAACCTTTTCTACTGGTATACTGTGATCGCAGTTGGCAAATGTACATTTACGCGAGTTCGAAATCGTATGCTTTTGACTAACAGCCGTGTTCCAGTCGCTTATTCAGATCCGTATGTATTACGATCAATTCTCACGCAGAAGATAATGTACAAAAAACCCCACTGAAAAGCAAAAAATAAATTTTAAACCGAAAATTCAATATAAAAACTTGAGTTGTTTTAACCATAACCGAACATTTATTTGTGTATATATTCATTTGTCGGTGCTGTCAATTAAAATTTCCTCACATAGATAGGAAACAAAACAAACAGAGTTGATCACAAATTGATTCAAATTTCTATCAGCATCACATCGATGTTGAATTTGCGTAACTTTTCATTATCCAAATAATGTAAAACAATAAATGAAATCGCGATCGGCGATCACTGAAACGCAGCTAGCCCCTGTATAGGCGCACGGTGCAGCGAACAAAGGTGGCGCCGTCAGTGGTACCGCTATTTTGGTTTTGCCGATTTTGACAGTTGTGGTAACTTGTAAATAAACCTTTGTTTACAAATCCGCGAAGAAGAAATTTGAATTATAAGTGAAAAATCAGTTTGAATTGTGTTAATTTGCAATTTGTGAGTGATTTTTGAGTTGGAGACTGCGTAAAAACTAATACAATGAAGTGCCGTGTGTTAAATTGCGACGGCCGTCTAGATGCAAAGAGCGTAGATGCAAAGATTTACGTTCTTTACTAGTTTCAACTTTAATCAGCAAATTTCTCCTCCCAGACTTTGAAGATTATGAAACCCTTACTATTACTTTTCATTTTATGGAACCCCAAATCAAACTACTAAGGGCCAGCTTTTCAGTGCCAGTTTAAACTTAGCTCAACACCCCTACTCTGCAACTCTTTCGTATTCGGATTTTGCTACGAATCGTAGAAATAGTATACTGCAATCCGAATCGTATTGTCCAACTCTCGAAATTCGTAAAAATGGCATGCCTCAAAACGTCGTTCGTAAGCTTTTCTACGTAATTTTGTACGAAAACAATTCTGTGTCGGAGGTGAAATAAAAGATGTAAATTGATGTGTGTTTGCAAGAAATATTAGTGGTGTTCATTTAAACAGATAATTTTGTCTTTCGCATATACGTATATTTTTATCCACTGCTTTATATAAACGAGCAAAAAGAATATTTATTGCCCCTTATAGAGAAACTTGGGTCCAGTTTAGTTATTTGTACAATGATTTTCGGTTGTTGTGTCCAAACGCAGACCCCGAATCCAAAAACTTTAAGATACACGTGTAATCAAAGAATTAAAATTTTATTTAAAATAAATGTTACAAATATCTGACCACTACCCTGCCAGCCACGGCTCACCACTTTCCCCTAAAATTCAAACGATTTACAAACACATTCACAACTTTTTAGTCATCTCACCAACACACTTACAAATTTTTTGTTCGAACTGTCAAAAAATTTCCCTTTGTTAGAGCTACATACACGATAAGAATTCGTACTCTAACAAGAATTCTATGCGTTAGAGCGAGCAAGTTAGAAACATCGGAGTTTTGATGACAGTATACATACTGTGAAGAAATGTCACTACGAAAATTTTGAAGGTAAGAATACGTATTTAACAATTTTATTTAATTATAATGTAATTTCTTCTTTTAGAATGCAAAACAGCAGCGACTTAGTCTCATTCTTAAGGTATGTATTGAGACTTTTTATATGTTTATAAATTTTAATTGATATTTTTGCTTGTGTACAGATTTGGGATTCACTATCAGCACCTTCAACGCTTGCATCTTCATCGCCAGGAGCACCATTAGAACCTTCTGCCCTCAGCTCCTTCATCGCCAGGAGCACCACCAGTAGTACCTTCTACCCTCAGCTCCTTCATCGGCAGGAGCATCATGAGTACCTTCCGCCCTCAGCACCTTCAACGCCAGGAGCACCTTCAAAGTGTAGGTCCAACTTGTCAAATTTTGCAAAGTTGTAAGAAAACTTAATTTTTCTGAACCACCATAAATGATTTGCAACTGTTAATATATATCAAAAGAAAGCTAAACCGATTACCTTTCTTTTGATTATAACACCGTTAAAATGGCTTTATGTTTTCATAAAAACTTTGCAACTTTTGTAAACAGCTATATATAAGCAGTGGAAAAGTGGTAAAATTTTGCAAAGTTGTAACAAAACAGATTTTTTGTGACTAGTGTAAATGATTTGCAACTGTTAATATATATTAAAAGAAAGGTAAACTGATTACCTTTCTTCTGATTATAATATTGTTAAAATCGCTTAACTTTTTTTATAGAAATTTTGCAACTTTTGAAACCGTCTATATATAAGTCGAAAAAAACGCAATCAAATTTTGCAAAGTTGTAATAAAACTGAAGTTTTGTGAACCAGTATAAATGATTTGCAACTTTTAATATATATCAAAAGAAAGGTAAATCGATTACCTTTTTTATGATTATAATATTGTTAAAATCACTTAACTTCTTTAAAGAAATTTTGCAACTTTTGTAACCGTCTATATATAAGTCGAAAAAACGCAATCAAATTTTGCAAAGTTGTAATGAAACTGAATTTTTGTGAACCATTATAAATGATTTGCAACTTTTAATATATATGAAAAGAAAGATAAATCGATTACCTTTCTTTTGATTATAATATTATTAAAATCGCTTAACTTTCTTATAGAAATTTTCCATGTATGTGCAAATGAGTAATACTAATAATAAGAAATTAAGCCAGCGCATATGTATGTATGTAAAAATATATTTATTACTGTTAATTACAAGTTTTATTCATAATATTGGTTATTAAGTATGTATATTATGCATTTAAAAAAAAAAATTTGCAAAGTAAAAATCAAAACATTTTAGGATTTTGTATTTAAAGTTTCCAAGGTTATTTTGAATTCGCTGTGAAGAGAATGCAACCCTGAGCCGGCAGAAGGGGGCAATGCTAGACAAGTGCAGCTATATGTTTTCCTTACGAATTATCTGAATGAGTGCGACAGTGATGCAAGGCTCACACGTACAGGGGGAAAGTGGTGACAATCTGCACACCGCCCATACAAATGTCACCAGTTTGTCACCAGAGTTGAAGTGACTGAAACCCGCGGTTTCACCAGATATTTCACTTGGCTGGCAGGGTAGCTTTTAAATAAATTCGATTTGCCCCAGAGATGGAATTCCAAAATTTCAAAATGTGCCTAATGCTCTGCAAAAGAAAAGGAGCTGAAAGTGCCACAAAATTGAAATGGCTTTTTTAAGGCTTTTTAAGAACCACATATGTATTTTTATAAATAGTATTTTTAATGTACTTCATTGAATTATTAGAGTAAAATCATAGTAAAATGGTGTGTATTTCTATAATTCTAATTTTTTAAAGGAAAAGTGTTAACTCACAGGTGGTCCCATACTAATTTGGTTTAAATCCGATAATTGGATCATGAATGAATTAACGATAATCTCAAATTTTTATATGAGAATTGAATCGGTTTTGTTTTTTGTTTGAAAATTACTTGTTCTAATTTTTAAGTGATTTTAATTTTAACTTTTCCAGTCTATCAACAATATATGATTGTTTTTATATAAACTGGCTAAATTTCTGTAATTTATGATTGTGCCAAAAGTGCCCTTGTGAATGAAAGTGCCAAAAATGGCACTATTCGAAGAACGTAAATCTATAAGAAGAGACAACACGTTATAATTGTAACGAGTGGGAACATCAGGAGCGTGCTTTCTCTTTTGCCCAAATGCGTTTTGTGATTGGATGAAAAGAGAAGGCACGCTCCTGATGTTCACACTCGCTGCAATTATAACGTGTTGTCTCTTCTTATAGATTTACATTCTTTGCTCTATTGTGCCTACTTTTCCATCACTGGGTTGCCCTATGCACTTTTTTGCAAATTTCGGTCTGAGCAAAAATACTGTGGATGGCGTAGCCAGAGTGATATACACAAGAAATGTTGTATATCTTTTACAAGGGTTATAATCCCTAAGCGCGGCCGAAGGCACAAGCAAGCGCAACAGGTGGTGGACCTAGCAAAGTGCATGTTTTCAATGGCTTGGAAGAAGCTGTTATTGCATTAACTGGATTGGAAACCAGCTCTTCAGGCATAGGAGGAGTTCTGGCTTGTGGTTCAACAATTTAACCAGAAGCTGACATAGATGCGCCCATGGCTACTATGCCCGACAGCTCCGCATATCTTTGTGAAATCATTCCCTTAGCGCGCGCTTACTCCGCTGTTATTGCAAATGCAATAGAATCCATCGTGTCCTTCAAAATATGTAAAATCAAACAATTTTACTATATACAAACAAGCGTTTCATGAGTGTTTTTTTAATTCCTTTCTACTTTCTTTCTGTTTTGAATCAATCTTCTATTGCCATTTAAAATATTTTAACAACCTTGTCATTGTTGAAACTATTAACGATTCGCAACTGCATTTCAAAGAAAAATATCTCATTTATAAATCCGCCTTTACATCCATCAATTCAATCGCTTGATATTTAGATACGTAGTGGATAAGACTTTTTATACGAATATAGAGTTCAGATAATTTCCGAAGGTAATTGGTAGAATTCTGCCTATACCAGTAACCGACGAGGTTTTTAAATGAATGAAGGTAAAATTGATATTGTCAAAATTTGGAAAGCCTACTCACATTGCTGACAAAGTGACTCATTACAACAAGCTAGAGATGTTTTCTGTTTTATGAGCAAAGAAACCTACCAAAATTTTAAGCGTCCTACCATCCTACCAACGAGAGAAAACCCTACCAATTTGATATGAAAGCTGAAAACGGCAACCCTGATATGAAGAAAAACAAAGTGGAAAGGAATTAGAAAAACACTCTTCAAGTGCTTATTTATAGTAAAATTGTTTGATTTTACATATTTTGAAGGAAACGATGGATTTTATTGCATTTGCAATTATAGCAGCGAAGTATGAGCGCGCTATGGAAATGATTTCATAAAGATATGCGGGGCTGTCGGGCATAGTAAATAACCATGGACGCATCTATGAGCTTCTGGTTGAATTGTTGAACCACAAGCCATAACTCCTTAGGAGGAAGACAGCTTCTTCCAAGTCATTCAAAACTTACACTTTGTTAGGTCCACCACCTGTTGCGCTTGCTTCTGCCTTTGGCCGTGTTAGGGATTACAACCCTTACTAACACTCCTATTCTGCAACACTTTCGTAATCGGATTTTGCAACGAATCGTAGAAATGGAATGCTACAATCCGAATCGTACCTTCGAACTTTGGAAATTCGTAACAATGGCATGCCTAAAAACGAAGGAGTAAGAAATTGACAGCTTTTTCGCGAAATTTTGTACGAAAACAATACAGTGTCGGCAGCGAGACAACAATCAAAGAACGTAAATCTATAAGAGGAGACAACACGTTATAATTGTAGCGAGTGTGGACATCAGGAGCGTGTCTTCTCTTTTCATCCAATAACAAAACGTATTTGGGCAAAAAAGAAAGCACGCTCCTGATGTTTCCACTCGTTACAATTATAACGTGTTGTCTCTTCTTATAGATTCACGTTCTTTGCAACAATTAAGCAAAATGATGTAAGTCGATGTGTGCAGGAAATATTAGTGGTGTTCTTTTAAAGAGATAAATTTTACTTTCGCATATACATATATTTTTATCCACTGCTTTATATAGACGAACAAAAAAGTATGTTTGTTGTCCCTTATCGAGAAACTTGGGTAGGGTTCAGTTATTTCTGCAATGATTTTGGGTTGTTGTATCCAATTGCATCACCCTAATCTAAAAACTTTAACGAAGGCAGAAGCAACCACAACCAGGTCGTGGACCTAACAAATTGCATATTTTCAATGGCTTGCAAAAAAGCTGTTATTGCATTAACTGGGTTGAGAACCAGTTTTTCAGGCATAGGAGTTATACACCCGTATGCAGTAATCCGAATCTTCGTAGTTACGAATTCGTAGTGCCGTTCCGAAAAATCGAAAATTGGTGTGCTGTAATCCGATCCTAATTATCAACGGAACTGCCAGCTAAAAGCGCGGAGTTCGAAGTTCTTAATCAGCTGCTTTGACAGAAACAAATCAAAATAAATATATTGTCTGTTCCAATTGCAGTCCGGTTTACCGGATTTAGTCAGAACTAACAGGAAGTCGTTCCTATTGACATAAAACCTGTAAGTGGGAACACCTTTGAGAGAGTAACTGAGAAACTGTTCCTAGTCAGAAGTTACAGGATTTATTCCGGAGTTTTTTTTCGTGTAAGTTCATGAAAAGTGTCAAACGATCAGCTGATTTGCGTGTGCAAGCAAAAACAAAAAGCGGTGAAAGCAAAGAACCTTATATTTGTAAAAAATGGAAGTAAACAACGAAATGTTTGAATATGTATAGATTTTAATAATTATTTAGTGATATTTCAGCCAAATAAGTGTTGTACAAATGACATGTAAACAAACCGACTGACGTTTTTACAGGAAATAGTGATTTTTGCGTTCCCGTGCACTTCGGCATCTGTTCTTCTTTTACTCTCACTTGAGAGAGTAAAATTGTAGTTTGACAGTTCCACAGGTTTTAGTCCAAAGTTCAAAGGAACAGACTAATAATCGCAAGAGAGGGCGTGTGTGAATCGGTAACAACCCTGCAGTAAATCGCGCTAGTTCAGAACTATCGCAGAACTAGCTCTTTAAGAGGCGGTACTGGTTCTCGATCTATCCCAACGCAATGCTTTCAACTGTCTCTTTTTTACATGGCGATGTCCTACGAAGTGAAAATTGCCACCTCTGCCGAACTTCCGAACTAGTTCTAAACTGATTACATTTTCGACAATTCCGGGACAATAAGTTTTTTATGAGAAAAAATTTTATAACTAGATTACTGGATATTTTTTTCTTTTCTGAACTGTTTTTTGATTTTGGACAGATTTGCGACAATAAGTTTTTTATGCAAAAAATTTTGATTAGATTTTTTGATATTTTTGTAATTTTTTCTGTTTTATATAGATTGCTTTTTTTAATTTTTTTATTCTTTTATTTTATTTATATTAAATTTGATAATTCTCTCTTAAATTTTTAAGCGGAACTCAACAGTTTTAATTTACTAAATATGAAAATCAACGAAATGAACTGCCTCCACCGCGATTTGAGCTTGCGATATTAGAGTCGGAGCTGAGCTATTTTAGTATTGTACGCAGCGTTGCCGGATTGACGATTTCGTCGTCATTTTGACGTTTTTTTAGCTCAATGACGTTTTGATGAATTTTCCCCCGTAATGACGATTTTTTTATTTTAGTTTTTCACCCTAATTAAATAAATGTACATGTAAGTATGTACGTAAAAAATTTTTTAAATGATAACGTAATCCAAAATCCAACGATGCATTTATCTAGTTTTGTTCTCCAACCATGCTTTTAGTTATATTAAATTTGTTCTAGAATTGGAACAAAATCGTTAATTTGCATTGCTGACTCTGATTTAAAAAAGAGACAGAAAAGTAGGAGAGGGAATTTGATTTGTTCAGTCAAAATAATCTATCAGTTAATAAATGCTAATGTTACACTAAGGGTCTTCACAGCCATTTTGGTAGTTTTGGTAATTTGCTGGTTGACACTCGGTAGTTTTATCAACTGTGAACGTCCTTTTCAGTCTTCTTTTGTTAGTCTGGTAAACTATTGGCGATTTCGTTTCTACAAAAAAATGTTGCCTTCTCATCGCCCTCTTCTTAGTGTTTGTGTGTAGAGGGCAAACTAAATCGGCATATGTTTATCAACAACAGAGTCGTAGCTTTTTCTTACAAAAAAAAAAAAAAAATTGTAACGGCGGTGGGCGGATTTTAAATTGAGTAAATATCGAACAGCTGATTGCAGTTTACCAACTACCAGAAAAATTTGTAAGCTTCCTTCACGATAATTCGGTAACCAGTACACCGATAATAAAATAATATAAAAAAACAAAATAGGTGTATTGGGAAAATTACCGAACACCGAGTACCAAGCTCGCTGTGAAGACCCCTACTTTAAAACTGGATAAAAATCTTCAAAAGCTTCAAACCAGTGGAGTTCAACTATTTAAAAGTAGTTGTGTTTTAAATTGTAATTTTAAATTGTCGTACACAATTGCAAATCCACTTTTATTAACCCATATGCAATGTGCGTTCCATTTGGTTTCGTAATGTTTGGTCATATTTATTCGGCTGTATCAGTGGCGGATCCAGCGGGGGGTTTTGGGGGTTAAACTACGTGTCAGTCAGTGGCGGAGCCACGGGAGGTGTTTTAATACATAGACGCCATATTAAAACACCCCCCGTGGGTCCGCCACTGACTTACACGTAGTTTAACCCCCCGCTGGATCCACCACTGGGCCGTATGCACAAAACCTAAGCAAATGTTTTTGTTTGTTTTTAAATTGTAGATCTTTTACTCAATTTGTTCAAATAAATTTAAGTTAAAGGTATGCATACGACTCATTGCATATACCATAAACAAAAATTATATTCAACAATTTATATTGAGCTCGAGGCCGTTTTTAAACGAAAATTTATTGTAGAAAGCAACAATAATTTGAAAAAATGGTAGAAGTGATAGCTATTTCGGAAATCACCACATTTCCTCATCAGACTTCTTTCAGTAGGATTCGA
This sequence comes from Rhagoletis pomonella, assembly GCF_013731165.1. Classification (NCBI taxonomy): domain Eukaryota; kingdom Metazoa; phylum Arthropoda; class Insecta; order Diptera; family Tephritidae; genus Rhagoletis; species Rhagoletis pomonella. The sequence goes on along the minus strand of NW_023459265.1, from coordinate 39,917 downwards.
ACCGACAATCCCGCTGACTCAGCCAGTTGCCTATGCACCGTGCTAAGTACGCCTTGTAAATTATCGTTTACTTTTTTCCACTATTTTCATTTTTGTTATGCCAACACAATCAAGCGCAGCTATTCCGCTGCAATTCAGTTGATCATGTGGTTGTTGGTATTGTTGGTTTTGCTAATAATTCTATTTTTAGAATGTTTAACTTTTAGGTGTGCTCGTCCTTAAGTTATTTGTTTTTGTTATGTTTTTGGCCTTTATAACAATTATATTCAACAATTTATATTGGATTCGAGGCCGTTTTATGCAGCGTTTTTGCTGCATTTAAAATGCAACATTTAGCACTTTCGAACATATGTTTTCGAAGAGCGTTCATGCTATAGCATTTAGCAAATGTACATTTACGCGAGTTCGAAATCGCATGCTTTTGACAAACAGCCGTGTTCCAGTCTCTTATTTAAATGCGTATTTATTACGATCAATTCTCACGCAGAAGATAATGTGCAAATACCCTACTGAAAAGGCAAAAATAAATTTTAAACCAAAAATTCAATACAAAAACTTGAATTGTTTTAACCATAACCGAACATTTGTTTGTGTATATATTCATTTGTCGGTGCTGTCAATTAAAATTTCCTCACTTAATTAGGAAACAAACCAAACAGAGTTGATCACAAATTGATCCAGATTTCTATCAGCATCAAATCGATGTTGAATTTGCTTAACTTTTCTTAATTAAAATATGTAATGCAAAATAAAAGAAATCTCGATCGCCGATCACTGAAACGCAGCTAGCAACTGTATACTCGAAAAAGCAATGTTGCCACTTTTTTCCTTTAAACCATGTTCGAATCGTGGAAATTTTGGAAGATCACAGGGTTGCTTTTAGCATTTAGATTCTTAATGCAAAAATGGAGTTGCATTTAGTTGCATTTAGGTAACGAATTTTGTATGGATAAATGTACATTTAGAGTAGCATTTAGAGCTAAATGCGCTAAATGTGCTTTAACGCGTAAGCAAAAACAGACTATTAAACAAAAATTTGACGATTTTTTTGCCGAAATGACGATTTTTTTAGGGTAAAGTGACGATTTCCCAGCGAAAGCTTTCTGCAACGCTGATTGTACGAGAAGTGAGAATTGCACTTACTTCTCAACAGAGCGCAACTAGCACACCAAAGTTTCAAATGCTCCTCTCTGCAGCCGTTTTGCACTATTTCAGAGCAAGATCTATACATAGAAGTTCGGGCAATGCGCGAAATAAAAATTGGTCTCCCTGCGCATATGGTCCCAGGGCGATTTTTTGCTTTCACGCCTTCATGTCGAAAAAGCCACAAAACCTGATTTTTTACAGCGGCTAGACGTTTATGTATCGATTGAAAGAAAATGAGTCTAACTAGACTTCTTAATACTTATTAAAAACAAAATGGCGGATATCTTAACTTTTTTATAAAAATAAAAGAGGTGGTTTTTACAAATGCAAAAGTTGTGTTATGAAGTTTACAATTTTTGTTTTGTTTTAATGCAGCATTATAGGCAAATATATATATAAATTTTTGGGAAAGTTTCATGTTTAGAGAACAAGTAGTTCTAAAGTTATAACAATATTATGGTGACACCCACGAGCGGGCGCTCGCCTATAGATAACAAATATTTTTACATAGCACTTGTACAAGTAATTTTGGAAATAGATTAATATAACTTATTATAGCTCTGTTATAAATTTAACAGACATACTTACAAACCTACAGGGGGTCAAGGCTCTTGATATTGCTTCATACGTGTTGTAATGTTCTGAGTCAGGAGCGGATGGCTCAAGACCGACCATACGTGGCGACGAGTCACACCCTGCGAGACGTGCCCCTGCTTTTACTGAATATAGCGGATCTAGAGAGGACAACTCGATAAAACCCGTAATTCCGAGTGTCATCCGTACCGTGCTTATGGGATGAATGGCACTACGTAAGTGTGTCTTATAACGGTGGCCTCCAGATACCTGGCGCCCTCTGGTTGTAAGAAGTCTTGCTCGGGATATTGGGGGCTATGTCCCAGCTGACATCCCTTCCCCCATACTCGTGGGACACACATGGAATGTAACAATAATTTAAATCAAAAGCCAGAAGGAGCTGCACAGCTCCAAACAATGGCCAATGCTGGCCTTTCGACTTCTGTCGAAACAGAAACCATCACTACAGAACTACTGGGGGCGCATTGTCCCTCGTATGATGTAGAAATGGTGGATACTAGCGTGAGACAGGATGCAAGTCCCGTCAGAACGCTATCTGATATCTCGCCGGAGGATGAGCAGAAGTTGCTTGCCTATCCGGTGAACAACTCATCTCACCAAGCTCGAGAGCGGGAGCGGCTTAGCGGAGCCGGTCGGAAACGCCTCAAGCGGTACATAGAAAAGGGAATGAGCTATGAGCAGGCTAGAGAAAAAGCCAAAGAACCCGCTGGCCCACCACTGAGGGAAAAAAACTCTCCAAAAAAAGACCTAGGTCTGATAGCTCTACCCCGCAGAGGCGATCCCCGAAGAAATTTGCCAAATCTGGTGAGGGATCTGCAGGGGGCAGGCCAGCTGGGACTGCATCTGTGCCCACCGGTGAGGCAACTGTGCCGCATGCACCTGCAGATTGTCGCGGGGAGCCAGTTTCCTTTAGGGATGCACTGTGCGGAGTGAAGCTGGGTTTAGTCCCAGAGGACTATCCAACCACAGTGTGGTCAACGGATGAGCTCAGAGCTATCCAAAATGCCATCCTCAGGGCGGTCAGGAGCAACACAGTTAGCGCTGTAAAGCCTATCTTCAAGGGTTGCACCTTCCACTCGGGATGGCTATCCATCAGTTGCAGAGATGCTGCGATCGCGGGGTGGATACGGAACACTGTTCCAAAGCTGACTCCATGGAAGGGGGCGAAGATGAAAGTGGTCGAGGAGGCAGAAACACCTCGCCGCATCATTCTTGTGGGACTCTTCCCGGAGCTGCACAGCTCTGCCAGTGAGGATGCGCTCAGTCTGCTTCAGGCACAGAATGACGGCCTGAGAATTCCGGACTGGCGCATTCTGAATCGAGTACGCAGATCAACAATGGCGGAAATCACCATTGCAGTTGACCCGCTATCAGCCGACACGCTAAAGCGCCGCGGGAACGTGGTAAACTATGGCTTTGGCGTAGTAAAACTTAGGGAGAAAGCCAAACCGTCGATGCCCGTGGTAGACAAAGATGCCGCCGACACCGAATACCCTAACTCGGAGGAGCAACCTTGCTGCTCCAAAGACGTCGTCGTAGCTCCCAGGCAGCTACCCAATGACACGCAAGTGCAGCAGAAGTCATCGGAGGTTGGCACAGAGCACACGTAATACACAAAGCTCCAACAACGCCTCCGAAAACAGCAACAACAACATGCCCGACCCTACAACAGGTGCTGGAAGAAGCCCAAAAGAACGTCGGACCCATCGCATCCCCAAAGCATGCAAAACGGCCACCACTACGTGGCAGCTCCAAAGCGGCTATTTCCAGCCGCAAAGGCAGGGGGAAGAAGGTGGCTGCTCGCGGCCGAAAAGACCGCAAGTAATGGCACCTCACACCAAAAACTTCACAAATCCGAGGCACATTAAATGCCTCCAAGTGAACCTTCACCACGCGAAAGCAGCATCAGATGTTTTACATAGGAGGTTCACAAACGAAGGCTTAGGTGTAGCCTTCATCAAGGAACCCTGGATATTAAGAGGTGACGTCAAAGGCCTTAATATAAAGGACGGTAAGATTATCTATGCCGCCAGCTGTCGCCCAAGAGCGGCGATGCTATTAAGTAACAAACTAACGTTTCTCCCTCTTTCACAGTTCATTACGGCAGATCTCGTTGCGGTATGGGCCAAAATTCCGACTCTTAGGGGGGTGCAAGAGGCAGTACTTGCCTCCGCGTACTTCCCGGGTGAGGAGGAGATAGCCCCGACACCTGAAGTAAAGGCGCTTACTGATCACTGCCGGCGGAGTGGTATACCTTGGATCCTCTGCTGTGATGCAAATGCCCATAGCACTGTTTGGGGGAGCACCGACATCAACAAAAGGGGTGAGTACCTCCTTGAGTTTATAAGTAGTTATAATATAAGTATTATAAACCATGGCAATGAACCAACGTTCAGGAACGCTATTAGAGGGGAAGTCTTAGATCTTACTCTAAGTAGTCAGAACATGGCAGCGTCTGTCACAAACTGGCGCGTCTCAGGGGAGGTATCAATGTCGGACCATATGCACATAGAATTCGACATTGGCCACTTTCCTGAGCATGAACTAGTTTTTAGAAATCCCAGAAAAACGAACTGGGAATTATTTCGCTTTATCATGGAAGAAGGTGGAAACAGCCATGGTGGTCAAATTACGACTGCGCACGAGCTAGAGACTGAAGCTGAACAGCTTCATTCAGACATTGGAGTAGCTTTCAATAGTAGCTGTCCCCTTCTTCTTCTTTTTTGGCGCTGTAACCGCCTAAGCGATTTTGGCCGAGTTCAGCAAAGCACGCCAGTCGTTTCTCCTCTGTGCCAACTGACGCCAATTGGAAACGCCAAGTGAAGCCAAGTCCTTCTCCACCCGATCTTTCCATCGCAGTGGGGGCCTCCCTCTTCCTCTGTTACCACCAGCGGGTTCCGAGTTGAATACTTTCAGAGCTGGAGCGTCGGTGTCCATTCGAACGACATGACCAAGCCAGCGGAGCCGCTGTATTTTAATTCGCTGCACTATGTCCATATCGTTGTAAAGCTCATACAGCTCATCGTTCCATCGTCTGCGGTACTCGCCGTCGCCAACGCGTAAAGGACCGTAAATCTTCCGCAAAATCTTTCTCTCAAACACCCCAAGAGCCGCCTCATCGGATGTTGTCATTGTCCATGCTTCTGCGCCATATACCAGCACGGGCATGATGAGTGACTTATAGAGCGTAGTTTTCGTACGTCGAGAGAGGACTTTACTCCTGAATTGCCTACTCAGTCCAAAGTAGCACTTGTTGGCAAGAGTGATTCTACGTTGGATTTCAATGCTGACATTATTATCGGTGTTAATGCTGGTTCCCAAGTAAACGAAATTCTCTACTTTCTCGAAATTGTAACTGTCAACAGTGACGTGGGTGCCAAGGCGCGAATGTGCTGACTGTTTGTTTGATGACAGGAGATACTTCGTCTTGTCCTCGTTTACCACCAGACCCATGCGCTTTGCTTCCCTATCCAACTTGGAAAAGGCAGAACAGACTTCGCGGTTTTTGTTACCGATGATGTCGATGTCATCGGCATAAGCCAGCAATTGCACGCTCTTGTAGTAAATTGTTCCTGAGCGGTTCAGTTCTGCAGCTCTTATTATCTTCTCCAACATCAGATTAAAGAAGTCACATGAAAGGGAGTCGCCCTGTCTGAAACCCCGTTTTGTGGCGAACGGCTCGGAGAGGTCTTTTCCAATTCTGACGGAGCTGGTGGTATTGCTCAACGCCATTTTACACAGCCGTATGAGTTTTGAGGGGATGCCAAATTCAGACATAGCGGCGTATAGGCAACTCCTTTTAGTGCTGTCAAAAGCGGCTTTAAAGTCGACAAATAGGTGGTGAGTGTCGATCCTTTTCTCGCGGGTCTTTTCCAAGATTTGGCGTATTGTGAATACCTGGTCTATGGTGGATTTGCCAGGTCTAAAGCCACACTGATAAGGCCCAATCAGTTCATTGACGGTGGGCTTCAGTCTTTCACACAATACGCTCGAAAAGACCTTGTAACCTATGCTTAGAAGGCTGATCCCGCGGTAGTTGGCGCGAATGGCGGGGTCACCTTTCTTGTGGATTGGGCAGAGCACACTTAAATTCCAGTCGTCGGGCATGCGTTCATCTGACCATATTCTGCACAAGAGTTGATGCATGCACCTTATCAACTCCTCGCCGCCGTACTTGAATAGCTCAGCTGGCAGGCTGTCAGCTCCAGCGGCTTTGTTGTTTTTCAGCCGCGTTATTGCTATACGTACCTCGTCATAGTCAGGCGGTGGAACGTCGACTCCGTCATCATCGACTGCGGGCTCGGGTTCTTCTTCTCCACAACTTTCTGTGCTGATACCATTTAGTAGGGCGGAAAAGTGTTCCCTCCATAATTTAAGTACGCTCTGGACATCAGTTACTAGGTCGCCATTATTGTTCTTACAGGAGTGCGCCCCGGTCTTTAAACCTTCCGTAAGTCGCCTAACTCTCTGGTAAAATTTTCGGGCATTCCTCCTGTCGGCCAGCATTTCAAGCTCTTCGCACTCACGTATTTCTGCCTCTCTCTTCTTGTTGCGGCAAATACGTCTCGTTTCCCTCTTCAGATCCCTATAGCGGTCCCACATAGCGCGCGTTGCGCCCGATCGCAGCGTGGCCCTGTAGGCGGCATCTCTTTTCTCTGCAGCTTCCTGACACTCCTCATCGTACCAGTTGTTCTTTCGGGCTCGCTGAAATCCGACTACTTCTTCGGCGGCGGTACTTAATTAGCGGGAAATGTGGTTCCACTGCTCGCATATGTCGGTTTGTTGAAGAGTGCTCTCTGAGAGCAGGTGTGAGAGTCGAGTAGCGAAAGCGCTGGCTGTCTGTTGTGATTGCAGCTTTTCGACGTTAAGCTTTCCTTGCATATTTGGGCGCACATTTTTTGCTGCACATAGGCGGGTGCGTATCTTGGCTGCAACAAGATAGTGGTCCGAGTCGATGTTTGGGCCTCGGAGTGTGCGTACGTCTAAAACACTGGAAGCGTGCCTTCCGTCTATCACAACATGATCGATTTGGTTTCTCGTTTTTCGATCCGGAGACAGCCAGGTAGCTTGATGGATCTTGAACCTAGTACTGCATACTACCATGTTTCGGGCCCCGGCGAAGTCGATCAGCCTCAATCCGTTGTCGGACGTTTCGTCGTGGAGGCTGAATTTTCCGACGGTGGTTCCAAAGATCCCTTCTTTGCCCACCCTGGCATTGAAGTCGCCAAGCACGATTTTGATATCATGACGGGGGCAGCGCTCGTACGTGCGCTCCAAGCGCTCATAGAAGAGATCCTTGGATGCCTCATCCTTCTCTTCCGTCGGAGCATGGGCGCAGATGAGCGAGATGTTGAAGAATCTCGCTTTGATGCGGATTGTGGCTAGACGCTCGTCCACCGGGGTGAACGACAGTACTCGGCGACGGAGTCTCTATCCCACCACAAATCCAACTCCGAATTTGCGCTCCTTTACATGGCAGCTGTAGTAGACGTCGCAAGGCCCCAGACATTGTTTGCCTTGCCCCGTCCAACGCATTTCTTGGATGGCGGTGATGTCAGCTTTTGTCCTTACGAGGACATCAACCAGCCGGGCAGAGGCACCTTCCCCATTAAGGGTCCGGACATTCCAGGTGCATGCCCTCAAATCGTAGTCCTTTAAACATTTGCCGTGGTCGTCATCATAAGGGGGGGGTCTCATCCGAGGCTTTGCCTTGCTTCTTCACTGGAAGTGGTTTTTACGTGGCGGGTCCCAAGCCCAGCGCACAACCCATTGCTGGGACGGGGTGGTTTCGCAACCAAATACACGTTTATATAGCGAGCCGCTTGCTCCAAGCAGACACCCGCTTGCAGCCGCACCTACTGGTGAACAGACGCTGCAGACTTCAGTGAGCCCTTAAACCGAATAAGTCAGAGTGGCCCCACCGAAGCTCCCTCTCTTTCTGCCGTGTTAGCTGTCCCCAAGGAAAGGAAAAATCCAAACGTGATTGTGCCTTGGTGGAGCAAGAAGCTTGAGCAAATGAGATGCCAAGCCAGAAAACTATTCAATAGAGCAAGGAATACGGGTGATTGGAATCCGAAACTTGCACTAACTTCTTACAACAAAGAATTGCGGAAATCCAAAAGAGCTAGCTGGCGAAACCACTGCGAGGAAATAAAGAGCCTCCCAGAGGCAGTACGCCTCCAAAAAGCTCTAAATAGGGAACACAAAAATACGATCGGCACTCTAAAGAAACCAGATGGTAGATATACTCAGCATCCGGGAGAGACTTGCAGACTTCTGCTAGACACTCACTTCCCGGGCTGCAAAGCGGGCTATTATCTACCGAAATTGGGTGTCCCAGCACGCACTTCTGGTAGAGAGCAAAGCCTTGCAACTAAACTTACCACGGTAGAAAGAGTGCAATGGGCGGTATCTACCTTCAGCCCATACAAATCACCAGGACCAGATGGGGTCTATCCTTGTCAACTCCAACAAGGAAGTAACTACATAGCCCCAGTCCTCTCCAGACTATACAGAGCGTCGCTCCTACTGGGTCACATTCCCAGTAGATGGACAGAGGCTAAGGTGGTATTTTTACCGAAGGCAGGTAAACCGGAGCAAATGCCTTCATCCTACAGACCAATTAGCCTCAGGTCCTTTCTCCTAAAAGGCATGGAGAAAATCTTGGATCAACACATCAGAGAAGTCAACCTAGCGGAACGACCACTGAATAAGAACCAATTTGCCTATCAACCAGGCAAGTCCACTGAGACTGCCATTCACAGCCTTACATCGAAAATCGAAAAGGCTCTGGAGTCCAAGAACATAGCCCTTTGTGCCTTCATTGACATTTCAGGGGCTTTTGACAACACGTCATACAGGGCAATAAGAGATGCCCTGATATGCAAGGTAGTGAGCCCCATCATAATAAATTGGGTGCTTTCTATGCTAAAAACAAGGAAGATCAGGATGGAGCTGGGAGGCACGAAAGAATCTATTACAGCCACAAGAGGTTGCCCTCAAAGGGGTGTACTCTCTCCTCTTCTGTGGACTATGGTTATAGACGAACTCCTGTTCCTACTGAACGACCATGGCTTTGAAACACAAGGTTATGCAGACGATCAGGTAATTTGTGTAACAGGGCTGCATGGCGAAACGATCTCCAACCGCATGCAACAAGCCCTGCGCATTACGCAAAGATGGTGTGACACCAAAGGATTATCCATTTATCCTACTAAATCTATTCTGGTTCCGTTTACCCGGAGGAAAAAGTTATCCATGACAGAATTGACTCTGGGCGGCACTAGGATAGGGCTCTCAAATGAAGAAAAATACCTGGGGGTGTGGCTAGATAAGACACTCACCTGGAATGTACATTTGGATGCAACCGTAAACAAGGCAATGAGAGCCTTCTTCGCATGCAAGCGACTTTACGGGAAGACATGGGGACTCTCCCCCAAAATGACTTACTGGTCATTCAACACAGTTGTGAAGCCGATAGTCAGCTATGCATCCTTGGCATGGTGGACAAAAGCGACACAAAGAACGGCTAGCGCAAAACTAAGCAAACTACACCGAATGGTGTGCATTGGTATAACAGGGGCTATGCGGACCTGTCCTGCTGATGCACTTAGTGCTCTTGTAGGCATACCGCCCTTCCCAATTCTAATAGAGAGGGAGGCCAGTCTCTCGGCACTGAGAATCCTAAATACTTCCGAGTTAAAAACCGGAAACATGATAGGTCATATGAAGGTCCTTATGAAATTCACAAATGACCCCATAATGCATATGAGGGACTCAGTTGCTCCGATACTAGTAATTTATAGGAATTTCTAGGTATCTATTGCGGACCGAGCATCCTGGAGCACAGGAAACCCCTACACCGAACCCGGAGCTGAAGTTTGGTACACTGACGGATCAAAACTTGAAGATGGAAAAACTGGAGCTGGTATATTTGGGCCGAATTTTAAAAGATCGATACCAATGGGCAGCTACCCCACCATTTTCCAAGCAGAGATTTATGCGATCGATATCTGTGGCAGAGAATGCCTCAGAGGCACATCCTCTAAAAACATCTGCATTATGTCGGACAGTCAGGCTGCCTTGCTAGCACTGAGGTCCCACATAATAACATCCAAACTAGTGTACGACTGCCTCAACACCCTAAACGGTCTTGGAAGCAAGAACCCAGTATTACTGGGCTGGGTGCCGGGGCACGAGGGCCATGACGGCCATGAACAGGCGGACCGCCTAGCAAACCACAGAGCCACCACACTATTCCATGGCCCGGAACCCTTCTGCGGGCTCACCAAAGCCCACTTAAGGGAGGTCATAAACAAGTGGGTCGACATAAAATTCGACAGGCACTGGAATGAATGTCCGGGGCAAAGACAAGCTAAGCGGTTCATCTGTCCATCACAAGAAGCTTCAAAAAAGCTCATAAATCTAGGCAGGGAGGACCTTCGAACTCTCACTGGGTACTTCACGGGACATTGTTCCCTGCGTTATCACCTCAGTAAAATGAATCTTTCAGACACGAGCGTCTGTCGCTTCTGTGAGATGGACGAAGAAACGCCAGAACACATCCTTTGTGAATGTGTTGCTCTCGCTAGACGCAGACTCGCTCACCTAGGTGGTACAACACTTAATCCATTCGAAATATGGAACAAAAAGCCCACCGAAGTGCTAGCTTATATTAAAAGCCTTCATATATAGGGTAAAGGGCCACGCACAATAGACCAACCTAGAGGTCGCAGTGCTCAAGGCTCATAATAATAATAATACATACCTACATATGTATGTATGCATATAACTACACACATAGTGAAAATAGTTATTAGTACAGTGATTGTTTTACAATATTCGCGATGTTTTAAATAATAAATTTTTCTTTAATTTTTCACGAAAATACTTTTCATATTTTACACAAAAACCATAAGCATAAAATTTTCAAACTTTTTGCAAAATTAAGAAAAAATTATACAAACTTTCATAAAAATTTTGAATAACAGTTTTAAAAAAAAAAAAATAGTATGCAGTGTTGTAGCTCATTCAATTTCAGTGAATAAAACGTAAGCTTCAAATTACCTTTGATTTTTTAGAATTTGTTTCTCAAGGGTGTTACCTATTTTCTTCCATGAACAAAATGTAGTTTTGCATGGAAGAAAACCCTCAACACCTTTGAGAAAAAATATCAAAAATCAACGCAATTTTTAGCGACTTCAAACTTGCATTTTTTAGCACTGAAATTGAATGAGCTTCAAAACTACTCACTGAATTTTTTTCCAAAAAATCTGAATCAAAAGTTTGAAATATACATCAGGAATGTTGCGAATGTGGAATTTAGACATCCACGGATGCGAATTCGGATGCGGATGTTTAGTATTTTTATACCTAAGCGCACTTGTGCACAAGGGTATTAAACTTTGTTCACATAACGGTTGTTTGTAACAGGCAAAACGAATCGAAATAGATATAGACAAATGTATACATAAATGATCAGAATGAAAAGTATAATCGATTAAGCGGTGACTGTCTGTCCGTCCATCCGTCCGTCCGTCAGTCTGTGCACACGATAACTCGAGTAAAAATTGAGATATCTTAACGAAACTTTGTACGTGCACTTCTTTCGGGGACGGATGGTATTGAAAATGGGCAAAATCGGACAATAACCACGCCTACCTCCCATATAACGGTGCTTTTCAGAAATACGAAAACTGCGATATTTTAGTAACAACTGAAGATTATTCACTCAAGATTGATATTTACAATCACTTTTAGGCAAAAAGTAAGAATATTATAAATTTTTGGAAAATGGGCGTAGCCACGCCCACTTATGATTACATGTGTATACCTTGGGAACTGCCCCGCCAATTTCTCCCAAACTTGTCACAGTTGGCCTTCACAAAACATACCAAACGATTGAAAATTTAAAAAATCGGATAATAACCATGCCCACATCCCATGTAACGGTAATTTAGAGAAATATGAAAGATTCGATAAATCAGTAAATACTGGAGCTAATTTATTCAAGATTGATGTTTTCAATCATTCTTTAGCAAAAAATACGCTTATAATAAAATGTTGCAAAATGGGCGTGACCCCGCCGACTTATGATCACATATATGTATCTCGGTAATCGTTCTACCAATTTGTACCAAACTCGGTATGATTATTGTGGCTGCCACATAGGGGCAAAACGTTGAAAGTTATTGAAATCGGACTAAAATTATGCCCACTCTTTCATAACGGTAAATTTCAGAAATGCCTGAAACTTCGATATTTCGAAATTTAAGGACGCTAATTTTACTCAAACAATCCTTTGAAAAGCAGTTACATTATTATTGAATTTTGGAAAATGGGCGTGATGTCGCCCACATATATCTTTATAAGTTTATCTCATTATATCTAACTGAACGTTCTATCGAAGATGTTTGAAATAGTGGTAACCCCACCCCTGTTTACCATGTTGCGGAAGCTTTAGGAAAGGGGAAAATCATATATTTAATACTTGTGCCGGGTATTTAATGTTCGGCTCCGCCCGAACTTAAACTTTTTTACTTGTTAAGAAATAATTTAGGTGATTTCGTTAAATCAAAAATCTAAAGGTTAGTAATTTTTAATAATATTTCTTTAGTACTTGAACTTAAAAATTGGAACATTGTATTCAATAAAAAGTTTTAAAAAGGTCGTAATTCAGGGCCACTAAATAATTGCTCGCTCGAGGCGACAAACTTGGAACTTGACGAAATTGTAAATTCTTTTCGATTGACGCTGCACCAGTCGAGAAGATTTTCAGTTATATTTAGTGTTTTTTTTTTATTGCGGTGCAATATTTCTTTTGTGAGAATTGCATCGGGCTGCATATGTCGGATGTATCCTCCTGACTTTCATCTTCACAATCTAGTATCATGGTAAGATCGTTGTTTAAACACCGTTGTTTTCCAAAGAATTTTTCATTCTCATTCTTTTGGTTGTTTCTGAATTTGGAGTACCTGTAACGTCAACAGCGTTTTTCGATTATAGTTTTTGTAATTCATTTTTAATCCTTTTTTTCTGTGACTGGCTAGATATACGTTTTATCAGTGCACTTGCACAATATTCCAGGGACCGAAAATAAAAGTTATTTTTTACCATTTAATTTTGGCCTAATATTTTTTATTCCGAAATAAAAGTTTTTTCTGGATAATAAACAAACAGCTTATCAAAATTAAACAAATTTAATATCATGTGAAAGAGGACTGAGATAGCTTTTAAACAGAAATAACGAACGAAGGTTACCAACTCTATTTATATCATTTAATACTAAATAAATTCATATACCTGACCCAAGGTTTCTTCTGTGGTAATTAATTAACATTTTTTATTGAAATATTTTTCAATAGGTGGCTTTTCTCGTTTAGACATTGCAGTTTTAAAGCTATTTAAGTCCTCTTTCAGTTGATACCAAACTTGTTTAATTTGGATAATCGGTTTGATTATTATCCGGAAAGGACTTTTAGTTGGGAATATTTGGCCAGTTACATGCATACATATGTAGGTTTTTTTTATACAAGGAGAAAGCATCGAAAGCCTGTACCCCGTAGTGTGGAACTTTAATCCAAACTAAAACTCTATGTATGTCCGCTGCACCGTATCCCTCCGGCACCACCATAAAGTAAGTAAGCTCGATCTAGTATCTAGTTCATTGTGCACAAGTTTCAAATCAATCGATACATAAACGTCTGAGATATAGCGAGCTTTAGTGAAAATTTCGCTAAAATTGGTCGCTGTGAAAAATCAGATTTTGTGGGTTTTTCGACATAAAGGCATGAGTAAAAACTTGGTTAAAATTAACTTTAAATGTATTTTTGAATAAGCTCTCGATTACAATTCGTTTGAAAGCGCTTCTCTCCACTTGAAATTTATGTTTTTTTACGTTGCCTGTTGTTTTCGCTGCTTGTTGTTTTTTTCGCTGTTGTTGTCGCCCAAACTTTGCGAGAAGAATAACGGATCTGCGCATGGCGCAACCTCTTACATATAAACCCTGAGTTCAGAGATAGTTCTGAAATGTATAGGGCGGAACTAGCACTTTAACAGACTGTCTCTAAATTTTATTGCAGGGAAAGTTTGCGGCTAATAAATTTTTGACAAGTATGAGGTGAATAAAATTTCAGTAGCTCATGAGGCTAGTGAAATTTTTGAGAGATGCATAGAAAATGTTAACAATCGCAAAGATTGCTGCTGTGTGTAATTTTTCGTAAAACAAAAGCTTAAATTGATGAATTGCAATCAATGATCCCTGCAAGCCACAGCTAACCACCCTGCAAGCCACAGCTAACCAGTTGCCCCTGAAATTCAACAGATTTACACACACACTCGCAACTTTTTATCTATGCTACCCACACATTTACAAATTTATTTTTCCGACTGTCAAAACAAAATTCTGAGTGAGAGCACCGGACCTAATAAACATTTTTACTGTAATAAGAATTTTATGCGTTAGAGCGAGTAAGTGGAAATGAAGCAAAATTTGACAGCTTTGATCACAGAGGCTGTGACTTTAGCAAAAGTTTGACATCTTTGATCACAGTAGGCTGTAAATAAAAGCGTTAATTTTGCAAAAACATTTGAAGGTAAGAGAACGTTTTAACAATTTGCATTGTTTATAATTTTTTTCTTTTAGATTGCCGAAACACTGCGATTTAATCATATAATTAAGGTATGTATTAGAATTATTCAAATATTTGTATATTTTAATTGATAATTTTGCATTTACAGATTTGCGATTTTTCATTCTAAATTTATCTTCGACCCTGCTACCACGGAACATCAACGCCACCTCCAGTCAGGCACCACACCAGCATATCCACCACCTTCAACGCCGCCACCAATAAACCACCAATAAACCAATAAACAGCACTGCATACATTATTCGGTAAGTTTTCATGCGACGAATAAACGTTGCTTCTGCTGCAACTGCCTACATTAATCATGTTCCTGGTGCTTCCCGATTTGCACATTTCACAAGAAAAGCTGTTTTTGCAATTAATAAACCTTATGGCGTACAGAAACAGCTTCCTATAAAAACCTGCGAAACGTGAAGTACCTGGAACAGGCTTATTTAGTGCGTTCCAGAACGTCTACGATTTGCAGGTTTTGCAGGATTTAGTCCAAAGTCGTTCCCGTACGCCACGTTCACATAAGGCTTATTAAAGGCAAAAACAGCTGTTCCGGTAAAACCTGCAAATCCTGCAAATCGTGAAGTACGGGAACCGACTAATTATGTGCAAATGTAAACAACAAAAGAAAGTGCAGTGCTACATATGTAAAAAGTGTAGTAGGTCAGCCTTTGGCTGTTTTCCAAAACGAGTCAGTTCAACAAGTTGTAAATTGGAATTTCATGGTTGTGCGCTTAAAAACTGATATGTTTTGGAAAACAGTCTTTCTTACGATTATGCGATACCTTTTTATGTGCATATATTTTCAAATTTAGGACTGGTGAATGCGGTCATTCTGGAAGCCATAGTTTACAAAGTGTAGTGCACAGTTCAACAACAGTGATTGGGTTTGCTACTTCATAGCAGCAGAGGAAATGGAAACATTGCTCTGCTATTGCTACTTCTCTACTTGAATGGATAAGAAGCACGGCCAGAATCGGAAAACACACGAGGACCTTTCTTGTTTTACTTGGTTCTATGTTTCGTTGAGGCACAGATCAGGTAGGAGAACTAAAATATGAACGAAGTGATATTTGTAGTCAGAGTAATAGCACATACAACAATATTATGATAGCCTCAACGAAACATAGCACTAATTAAAACAAGAAAGGCCTTCTTGTGTTTCCCGATTCTGACACTGCTTCTCATCTATTCAAGTAGAGAAGTTGCAATAGCAGATCCACGTTTCCGTGCCACTGCTGCTATGAAGTAGTGAACTCAACCACTGGTAGTTGTCATAATTCGCAGTAGTAACAGTTTAACATGAAGGTAGAATTTTTATTTTTGGATTCCTGATACGAATAAGTTTATTTTAGTTCCGATTCTGCATAATCTTTTTTTTTTCCTTCTCTTGAAGCAATGGATTTGTCACCACTGTTCCTGGGAGATACCGAAGCGCTCTCTCCACCACGCACGAGCAACACAGGTATTTCGAAAATATACATACATATACATTTACAATATGTTTAATAGTTTTTAATCAAACATTCCTGCGCTTTCAGATGTAGCCCTACATAGAAAGCGCTTTCATGTGGCACTGCCTTACGAGGAGCGCTTTGTCTCCCAGCCAACAGTAACCACCAACACGGGTGTAGCCACTACAACAACAACAAGCAACACAGGTCAACAATTTACCTTGTCTCACCTGCTGGAGAGGCAAAAAGAAATGTTTGATGGCGTCATGGCCGCCATTGGAAGAGTTGAGTCAAAGGTGGACGGAATAGCAAATGCTCTGGCCGAAAAGGTTATATCAATGTACATATTTATGAATGCTAAAATTATTGTTTAATAATTTTTTTTTTTTTCAGATGCCCGAACGCGCCGAAGTTCAAGCTCAAGGGCAGCTACTGCGAGAGTGCAAAGTGGTGACCTCGAAAGTTCACCAAAGTATTTCCCGAATCACTGGAGATGCTATTAGTAAAGAGCATACTTTGCTTCAAAGTATGCTTCCACTATCATCCCAGGAAAAGTTAAATACTTTGGAGAATCTTTTGGGAAACAAACCACACTCCGATGCGATGGTAATTTTTGCTAATTTGTTTTATTGTTTTTTATACACATATACAAATGTATGTATATATCATATTAGTTGTATATATGCATTTTATTTTACTCATATTAATTTTTATTCGTATATACATATGTATGCAATTTTTTTTATTAAAATTTGGTTTATAGTATGTATAACAAAAATCGTAAAAACCAAAGTTCCAAACTTTGTACAAATAACAGGAAAATTCGATAAAATTTAATTTAATTTTCATGCACTTTTCCAGCTTTTTGATACGAATTTTAAAAATGTTTTGAGTGTGCAATTCTGTAGCCCACTGATTTTTAGTATAATAATATGCAAGTTTGAAATTTTCACAAATGCGATTTTTTTGTGAACGGATTGGCTTACTTTCTCCCATACAAAAATAAACTCAATCACACAAAAGAAAATCTAAAAAATGCCGCAAATTTGTAGAAACTTTAAACTTAAATCTTATTATAATAAAATTCAGTGGACTATAAAATTCCATACTCGAAATATTTTTACAAATCGTATCAAAAAGCGGGAAATGGGCATGAAAATTTATGGAAATGGTTTGTATGATTTTTGTTGTACTATGAGCCACTTAACTCTATCTTTCAAGAACACGCAAAACAGCATATGTCAACAAAACATATTTTACCGTTAAAGAGAACTATATTATAATTAGAAAACAAAATACATATTTAGCTTGTTGCCGTACTCTAGGATTTGCAGGTTTTACAGGAACAGCTGTTTTTGCCTTTGATAAACCTTATGTGAACGTGGCGTATGGGAACAACTTTGGAGTAAATCCTGCAAATCGTAGACGATCTGGAACGCTCTAATTATATAATTACTTTTTCGCTGTTCACAAACTTTTGAAAAATTTGTTTTCAACAACTAAATATTTTCTTTTAAATAACAGTTTTTGCTGTGACTTACCGCTCTGTAAACATATGATATTTTGCTTGTCTGTGAAAGATTTTGACGATTTTTAGTTAAAGATGCAGTTTTACCATTTTAAATAAGATCTTTCGATTGGTGTTAATTTATATTTCGTTTATGTAGTCATATATTATATTTTATTATTTACATTTATATTTATAATTGCATTTATGTACATATCTAGTATTTATAAATTTTATAATCTTTTCCAGCTGAACATAATTTTAAAATTGAAGGGTGCTAAGGGTTGTGTGAAACACGTGTTGAGAAGCATTTTTGCCGACACTCTACTCATTTCATACAATTATGAGGGCAAAGCCAACAAAGCTCCACTTCTGGGGCTAAAAACAATAGAATTAGTTTTCGGTAAATATGTTTTAATTGTTTATTTGACTTATGTATTTCAGGAAGTAATGCATTTATATTTTTCCAACAGATGCGTTTGTGAGTATGCCCAAAATTGACCTCATTGCGGAAATCAGAAAGCACGTGTTCCTAAGCCACAATAGGTACAAACAAATTGTAATAAAAAAAAATTAAACATAATAACAAATCTAACAATAATTAATTTAATTATCTTATTATTAATCTCTAAAAAAAAAGTAACATAAAAATTTAATAACTTTCCAATCTAAATTTCAAAAACGTTATTTAAATACGGCTATTCGGGATTTTTTGTATATCGACTGCGGAGTGGAAGATCGACCTCGGCAGCCAGTTCGAAAATTACCTATCTCAAAAAACTTTTCAAGAACGCCCTATTTCAGAATTTTATTAAAAAACGCTCCCGAGTTCGGTTCAAAAAGGCCCTATCTCACTTCAAAATGTATTGAAAATGTGCTGAGATAGGACGTTTTTGAAACGAATTCTAAAAAACGAATTGAAAAGTTTTTTGAGGTAGGATGTTTTCGAGCTGGGTGCCGAGATAGGTCGATCTTCCACTTAGCAGTTGATATGCTCTTGAATTCTGTATTTGTGGTTTTTCTTAGGTAATGGAGTAAACTTTTATATTGTATTGCTGTAAGAAATTTCACTACTTTTTCTACCAAAAACCACAAATACACATGCAAGGGCATATACAAAACATCCCGACTACCTTTATTAATTTGTAAATAATTGTACATAGTTAAAAAAGTAAATTTTAACAATAGTTTTTTTAATAATTTTATATTAAAATTTGCATACTGGAATTTTAACAACAAAAAACCTACCTATCTACCTATTTATAAAAGCTTAGTAATTAGTAAATGTAAATACATAGTTTTAAACATTTTAACAGCAGAAATAACAATAATTAATTGAATTACTCACTGATCTGATTATTTAAATTAATATTTTATTATTTAATAAATTTTAATACTACATTATTTTGTCCTTATGAAAGCGGTCATATTTATGTTTTTAAATATGTTATTGAAATAAATAAATGAATAATGAAAAAATTACTTTTTGTACAATTTACTTAAAAAATTTGTGGTTATAAACACCATAGCACTAACTACTTGAGTAGGTATCGTTAACTACATGGTAACCATAATATTAGCTACTTCAGCAGCTATCTTTAGCTACATGTTAACCACAACATTAGCCACTTCAGCAACCATCGTTAGTTACATGTTCACCACAACATTAGCCACTTCAGCAACTATCATTAACTACATGGTAACCATAACATTAGCTACTTCAGCAGCTATCATTAACTAAGTGTTCACCACAACATTAACCACTTCGGTCGCTATGAAAGGGGAATTAGAGTAGTTCAGCTATAGTTCGTTGAAATCGAACAGTTCTATTAGTGTAAGGGAGATAACGTATCACACGTATATGAAAAAGTGGTTAATATTTGCACACGGCTAGAACAAAGTTAGCCAGTTTATATACCGCTTCACAAATGAACGATAACTACCGGTTAACCACAATTCTAGCTGTTAGCTGTCTTGCAGGGATGGTAGATGTTTTCTTAAAATATTATATTTCACTTCAATTTGCAATAGTTTATTCCGAATAAATCTCCGGTTATCAAAAATTTACACAGCAGATTGGAAAAACTGTCTCACCATAGTAAAAACTACTGAACCCGCATGGCGTTAAGACGCCAAAATTGAGTTTAATATTTTAAACAGATGGCAACACTATTCACAAACAAAAAGGTCGTAACTTCAAAAAATAAAACCTTAATGCACATTTAGAATGACGGTGCTGATATGACACATTAAAGATCTGATGACCATAACCAAGAAATTATTTATTTATAAAAATTAACTCGAAACTAATTTTTTCGGTATATTATGGGTTTATTCGAAAGACCATATATTCCCATTAGTTATGGAACCCGATTTCATCATGTGACTGTATTCGCAGTAGCGCATCCTGTTAACCGAGTTCTCCAAGACCTTGTTGATGGTTTCTGACTATATCGTAAGAAATGCCCGACATACGCCTTAAAGGCCTGAATCGTTAATAGATTGCTCGCATTATATCGGTCCTTCACGACATGGCACAAAAATGTCTAAGGGCGTGAAATCGCGGCTCCGAGGGGGCCAATTGACTTCATCGAGACAGCTGATAATACATCAACTATCAACTGTCTGTCAAAACGTAGACAGGGTGTTTAAAGTGATGTAGAAAACGACTAAAGTTAATAAAATAAAGATAAAATTTGGCAAAATATACATTGAATTAAATGAATTCCGATGTTTATATAACATTTTAATATTCAGCCTCATTGCATAAGTCGTAAATAAGGCTGAATTGTACGACTCGACGACATTAGCATTGTCTACTGTCGAGCTGAAAGAAGTAGGCGACGAAAATCGTCCAAAACTATGCAGTGCTGCCAAGCTTTTCCGTTTTAATACACTAGTCGAGTGGAAATTTTAGGCAATGACGTTAAATTTTCGATAGGACTCGACTCTCGAAAAATGACTTGCATTCGGCACAACTCTCGCAATGAGGCTGATTTTAAAGCATTTTGGTCAATGACTACACTTAATAGAACTTTGTCAGATACCGTTTAAAGTTTTTTTTCTACATATTGAGTGTAACTCTGTAGCACATATAATGAGGTGATCTTAGCTGTGAGGTATTTCTGGAAATCATCCGATTCTTTTTTCATGGCCTCGTCAGAATGGGTACTTTGCGTACGTTCCGTTTGTGTTTGCATAGAGAGCGTCAGATTGGCAACTCTTGCGGCGATGGACCCAGCGAACGTAGGCCAACACTCAACTTTTGACGCACGTAAGTCCGTCACTGCTGACAGTTGTATAACCCCGCGTTTACACAAGACAAGTCCAATGAGAATATGCACATAATTTACACATTGCTTGAGTAAAGTAAGCATCCAGACAAAAACTGTCTTCGAAAAGCCAGAGACAGTGATAAATACATCAAGAGAAGTGGCAATATATCAGTAAAAAAATGTGAATGTGTTGCTATTGTATCTGAAAAATTGACTTGTGGAAACCCTAAGTACGCGGGCATAAGGAGCAGCTGATTTTTGTTTGCAGACGCAACACCTTCATTGTGACGTACATATCTCTACGGTACGTACGCCACTTCCTTCGCATACTTTTCCGTTATTGACGTACAAGTACCCATTCTGACGTGCATATCACTTGTAAGTATGCACAATGGTTGCCACTTTCGAAAATTATTACCAAAATTAGTCGACAAATTTTTGGTTGGCAAAAAGGTAAATTTTTTCATTTTGGTAGATTTTTGTTAGAAAAACAAATTCAACCTTTCGTACCCGCTTTATGTTTCGTAGTTATCTTTATATTATAAACTTTATATTATATAACTATAGCAAAAGTGTACTCTACTTTATTAAATTTATTTTCGAACACTTTAATGCACACTTTTTATATATGTACATATATTGCATTTGCATTTTGTTGATACGCGGTTTTGTACTTTAAACGACGAATGTATCATCCCCCTAGTATGCATCATCCAACTCAACATAGTTGTATATATACATATATAAACGTGCATACATATGTACATACTAGGGATGTTTCGAATGTCATATTTTTGGAATGCGAATGCGAATGTTAGGAATAACATTAAAAAAGCTATAATCAACTTAAGTCATCGTTTTTATTACTTAAAAATTTTGTAAATTATTAGAACATTGAACGAGTGCATAACCTATACATACGGTGACCATCCGTTCTGTTTTTTGCAGGACCGTACTGTTATTTAAAGGTCTGTCCTGCATAGTTTTTCAAAACAGAAAGCCCCCAAAATGTACTGATTTTTTCTAAGTGTCCTGCCTTTGTCCCGCATTTTCTTCGATATTTTATAATTAACTTTTCCTTATCGAAATAAAAGCAGTGTCGATAACTAATTGATAACTACATAAGGGTAAGCTGGTTTTGAAGGTTCAACTAGTCAATGCGTTCTAAATATTGTACGGTTATGGACAATGGATGACGAGAAATTGAAGACCAGCATCAAATATATCGATAACACTGTTCTACAAATTTTGTGGTAATCGCTTAAGAAAAAAAATATTTTCCAAGCTAATTTTCCTTTCAAACAAGTGCTTTCGTAATTTTTTTGAAAAACGTGTTATGGGTACATTTCGGACCTATTCGTCAATATCTCATGAAAAAATTATCCAGTCAACATAAGTGACCTACAGTCCTCTTACAAAACTATATTACTTTGCCGATTTCGATGAAAAATTGATTTTAAATCATTTTCTTTTTACAGTAAATGAAAATCTGATGAGAAATGTAGATGTTACGGAACATAATCTGCACAAAAAATATATATTTTTGCAAAGAGCCCATCAATACCTTTCGAACTGTTGGTCGTTTCATGAGATATTGAGGAATAACTGAAAAAGTACTAAAAATAGGTTTTTCGAACAAATCTCGAAAACACTTCTTTGAAACCATGGGTATTTTTTCGTGTTCAACGACCCAAAGCTTGCCTAAAAAATTTACTTTACAGAGGTTCATATTTCGTGTAAAGTAATATGTAATCAGCGTTGCCGCTTTGGTAATTTTTAACCAAATTTGGTAATTTTTTTCTTTATTTATCAAGTTTGGTAATTTGGTAATTTATTTTTCAATTTGGTAACTTTTTCGATTCGGTTTACATGGTTTTGATTCCACATTAGTAAGTGGCCCGTAAGCGTTTCCTTTTATAGAAATACCAGGTAATCCTGAAAGTTTCGCAAGGTGAAAATTGTTCCAGCGTTCCTTGGCTACTAGAATGGTGCGATCCTTAACAAACTGCTTGAAAGTGGCTATTGCTAAGAACATCCACCGTGCCCTTTCCTGGAAGGTTTTGGGTGGTTGTTGTTGTTGTAACAGCATACATATTCCCCAAAGAGATTTTGGGGAGTGTTGCTGGAGTGACAGTCCTTGGCCAGATATAAATCTGGGTTTTTCCTGTTACGTAGACCCGACTGTCGTGGGAACCTACCTTTCCCTGTCAGTTCGTCAGCTTTGCAATTACCATCAATTGTCCGGTGTACCCGGCAACCATATATATGAGTAGAATTCTACGAAAATATGTATGTTCTCGTTCAAAAAGCTACGGCATTCAGGGGGGACTTCACTCTGTCTATGTGTGAGTCGAAAGCTTTCCTACTTCCTTACAGTGGTCGAAAAAATTATAGCCGCACCATATTTTGACAAGTTTTAACATATTATTAAAAATTACCTAACTTATTTTATGTGCAGAACTGTACAAATATACATGTCGAGCCCTAACTGCCAAAATAACGTAATTATGTATGTTTGTGCACATTAGTTCTGCACATAAAATTAATTTGGTAATTTTTTGTTGAATTTGGTAACTTTTTTCGGTGATTTTGGTAAAAAATAAAAAAAATTTGTGGCAACTCTGTATGTAATATGCCTTATTATAATTTTGTAAATATTCTCTTCGTTATTTGAATAGCGCATCCTTTTAATACTTAGTAGGTACAGTTTTCCTTTTGTTTGTTTAATGTTCATTAACTTTTCATAAAAATATAGCATATTCTACATCTACATCTCATTTAAAAAATTTTTGAAAATTAAAAAAAATAAACATAGGGGCGACATTTTTTTGTTGACTGTGCTGCGCATTTTCTTCCATATAAAAATTTTTTCAGCATACTTTGTATGGTAGAAAATCAAAAAAAGGGTACGCTATTCAAATGACGAGGAATGTATATATGTAGTATATTTTTGTTACTTTTATACTGCGCAATTATATGTAAGTAAATTTTTTGAAAAATTGTCCTGCATTTTCAAAATATATTTATGCTCACCGTACCTATACAGTGTTTTAGTCTATTTAGTAGTCAAAGTTCACAAGGGGCATATTATATTAAAAAAATAATAATTTTGCTGCCATTTCTCCCATGAGGCTATTTCTTAGAGGCTCGTATATAAGGCCGGCTGCACTGAACAATTGTTCACTTGGAACGCTGGCGGGTGGAGCGTTCAAATATTTGCGGGCCAGATCTGTCAGTTTGTCGTATTAGTTTAGTTTTCCACCAATCGAGATGATTTTCACCGAGATGAGCTCGTTTTTTCTTTAAGATAGGCCTTCAATTGAGCTTTAATTTCACATTTTTTAATGCCTCCAGATTCTACATCCGAGCCTTCGCTTTCCCTCGAGGAATCTAAAATTATTTGTAGGTTGCTTATACGACTTTTAGCAGTCCTTGTTGAAGGCCATCAAAGCTGCTTGACATACTACCTAGCCTAGCCGTGTAGCGCCTGAAGCTGAAAGCCGGATATTGCCCGCACCCTGGTTATACAGACTTAGAGCAATTTCAACAATGTTAGAGTGGACTCTCTGCCCATGTACACACTCACATTCGCATCATTTGATGCGAATGCGAATATGTTAAATGATAAGAATCATTCGCATGACGAATGCGAATGCAAATATGTATTCGAAACATCCCTGGTACATACCGACATACACACAGAACTAGCACAACAAACCAATGAAGGTGAAGTTAGTCAAGAACGGAACTCATACTTAAACGCATTCTGTACACGCAGAATTTTGTCGATTACTGGAGCCCTCAGTGTTGCTTACTACAGTGTTGCCACTCATCAGTGCCTTTTCATAAACTTACCTTTTCAACTACAATTTTTCGTGCTAACTATAATAGATGCTAGCTATATATAAACTACTTATTTTCAACAAAAAACCTTATTCGATAGTAAATTTCAAATATTTTAAACGTATTTTGAATAGGAACTTATAACTTTTTTACCATCTGCAAAACTGAAAGAAGGAAGAGGTCAGCTGACACGGAAAAATCAAAATTCCGCAGATTTCTGCGCTGCGGGCTACAACTACAGAAAAATTCTGCGCTGTTGAGTTTTCATTTACATGGCGCTCTGGTAAGACAGATCGTGACTCGGGTTTACGTAACGGTAGGTTTACGTTCTTGACTAATTTCACCTTGAGACCAAAAGCAGACAGTATCAGTGATGCCACAGACAAAATTTTTTTCCTATCAAAATTTCCTACCATAACCAACCACAACCTACCAAACATTTTTGAGTTTTTAATATATATATATATTTTTTTTTCAATGTCAAGTTTATTATAAGAATAGATAACATTTAACAGATAATTCGTGAATAAAATGAACACTGCTGACTTGATGTGAATATTTATTATATTTTTAATAGGGGGGCCTCATTTAAAGAAAGGGAAACTTAAGAATTTGTATGTTACGTTAAAAAAATACATATTTTGCTGTGACGGTGGGTGTCCCCCATTTAATTAATTTTGATTTTTACGCTTATAACTTCTCGCCATAAATGTATTTTTCTAATAACTTACCACCATTTTAAAGCTCATGAATTATTCTTTCTTTTTGGATAATTATTTTTTGCATTGCCACCTTTAATAGATGAGGAATGGCTTGAAAACTTGATGCAAACAGATTGCAGTATATTATATATGCATTTATAACAATAAAATAGGGAAAATAGTGAAAAATAAATGGCTAAAAATCTATATCTAAAGATTTATTATACATGCTTTACTGTACAGATTTAAACACAATTTATATAATTTTTTTTTTATCAGCGCTGTCATCTTCGCTGTATGTACATTGGACTGAATCACCAAAAAATTTTGCGATTTTTCCACCGGGATTGCAAAATTTGTTATATTTTAAGCAGAGGTCGAAAATAACCGTCAACACTTTGAAAGTGTCCCAAAATAACCGTCACTATTTAAGGGGAAAATTAACCCACAAAACAGAACAGGTGGTTTATTTTTTGTAGATGTGTGCTCCTCTCTGTGGGAAAGGGTTATTTTGCGAATAATTTCCGTTGCCGTTGTTGGACACGGACACTTATCGCTGGAAGAAGAAAAATAACTGCTAGAAGTGCGTAGAAACATATCAAATTTGCTGTTGATAGAGAGATATAAGCAACGTCAACGTCACGGTCATGTTATTGATTTAAAATACGCTATCAATTAAAAAATTATTATTATGATTTAGTTTGTTGACCAAATAAAAAATAAAATTTATTTGTGATTTGATTTTTCAACCAAATAAGAAATACAAATTTTTGATTTGATTTGTAGAGCAAATCAATTTGATTTGTAATTTTTCAATTAAATAATACTTTTGTTATGCGACGCAAATAAGATATTTAAGTATCTTCCAACTTCCAGTTCCACGGGAGAGAGATTTTCAAGACCTCTTCGGGGTTTTCGGAATCTTCGGGACTACTTCAAGATTTTTAGTCTATTTCGGGATTTTTGGACTATTTTGGGATTTTCGAGACTTCTTCAGGATTTTCGGAATCTTCGGGAGTTTTGGGCTATTTCGGGATTCTCGGGACTAATTTGGGGATTTTCGAGACTACTTTGAGATTTTTGGGATCCGCGGCACTAATTCGGAATTTTCGAGACTTCTTCAGGATTTTCGGAATCTTCGGGACTACTTCGGGATTTTTGGGCTATTTCGGGATTCTCGGACCTAGTTCGGTATTTTCGGGACTACTTTGAGATTTTCGGGATCCGCGGCACTAATTCGGAATTCTCGAGCCTTCTTCAGGATTTTCGGAATCTTCGATAACAAAATCGATACCCAAATCGATAACTCGATAACAAAATCGATAAAAACATCGATAACGAAATCGATACCCAAATCAATAAAATTATCGATATCAAAATCGATTAGAATATCGAAAATAAAGTCGATACCCAAATCGATACTTAGATCGATAGCAAAATCGATTAAAATATCGATAACAAAGACGATTAAAATATCGATAATATAATCTATACCCAAATCGATACTCAGATCGATAACCAAATCGATAAAAATATCGATAACAAAATCGAGACCCAAATCGATAACAAACCCGATAACAATTCCGATAACAAAGTCGATAACATTATCGATAACAAAATCGGTTAAAATATCGATAACAAACTCGATAAAAATATCGATAACAAAATCGATCATTATATCGATAAGTCCCGAGAATACCGAAAATCCCGAAATAGTTCCCAATATAGTCTCTGTGACTATATCATTTTCTTTATTTTAATCTTTCCTCCTTTATTTTCATCTTTACTCATCCTGTTCTTTTCTTCATATTTATCTTTATCATCTTTATGTTTATCAATTTCTACATTACATATTCCCCTTCACCTTTGCCCTTATATTAGTAAAATTTTTAAATTTACCTTGGTCTTCATTTTTGCATTTATCATTACGCATCTTTGTTTTTGTTTTTATTTTTACCTTTGCCTTTATCCTTTTCTTTATCAATAAAATAAAATAGCTTATTTTCGGTGTATCATATTAAGAATGTGCACGCTCTCTTCTTTGTCATAAATGTTCGCACATGTTTGTGTACGTATATGTCGTGTAAAGAAATGCCTAGCGGTTTGCTTCCACTTATTACGCCCACTTATATTTTTCAGTCCGACAATAACCCACAAATTAAGACACTTAAAAATAAAAGTTCCTGCCAAAGTGTTTTTGCCCAAGGGAAATTTTAGCAGTTGATAAATAACCCACAACGGAAAACACAAAAAGATCGCACAGAGTGATTTGCCACGGTGAGAAACACTCTGTTTGAGAGACGAGTGTTTGTGTCAGTGGTAAACACCATACGGGACAATTGGTGACGGTTATTTTCGATCTCTGATTTTAAGACGTCACGCAAAATATTTCGGTAAAATATTAAGATTTTCGTGAGCAGGACCGATTTGAAAATACCTCCAAAAATGGAGTTTTTTATGAAAAAAATATTATATATTATTTCTCTAAGGTGTTTTTTTGTTAGTCTCCCTTTTTCTACTTTCCTATGTTAGCAATTCCACTAATGAGGTGTCATTAAAAAGTCAGAGGTCCCCTGAGTGGTTATTAGGTAATATTAATGGTCATAACACCTCTGAAGTCAAGAAATTTGTAATTTTATTTTTGATTTTAATTTACCATAGTTAAGCCCCACTAAAGGTATTTTGTACTGAAGCACTATGGGGACATACACCATATACGACAGTGGTGGGCACACACATAATTCAATAATTAAAGGTTCGATAAACTGACAGTTGTCTCTCTCGCACCGCTCCCTTAGCTCAGATATTATTGTTTCTGTTAAAGAAATATTTAATCAAAAAGTTAATTCTGAATATATTTTTCTCCTCAAATATTGTATAAAAAGATATATTGTAAGTAACACCATGTTTTCCTCAACTCATGACACTCATATATCAGTCAGTTTGTAATATATTTTTATGTACTTAATAAGTATAAGTCTTGATGTAAATCTCATTCACGCTTTGTAATATATGTATAATAAAAATAAGGGGTTTATAAGAATACTTATGTTTACTATTTCCGCGAACTATTAGAACAGTCTGCTTTTATCTGTTGCTACAAAGAGGCATGAGTTTACTGTGTATTTCTGTCTGCGCAGTCTGCGCATGGGCCCGCTTGTAGTTTATTAAAGAACTTTTTGAAAAAAGTCCCCTCAGATGACAAAACAGATTAAGCTTAAAAAATTTGCATACAAATATTTAAAAATCGTTTCAATGGAATCGAAATAATGACATTTTTGATGCTGTTATTTTTACTTTTTTTCAAAGATTGATTTACGAAAAACTTGAATAACTGTGCCAAAACTTCTCCGATTTAGACTTATGGAATCACGGTTGAAAGGTAATTTTCCACACATCTTAATTCAACTTTGAATGACGTTCGTTAATCCTACCTCTCTCTTTCATCCTTTGAATAAGTTTATTAGCAAATAAATATAAAAGGAAATACCTTTCCAATGATACCCCACAAGTCTAAATCGGAAGAGTTTAAGTTCAGTTATTCATGTTTTTCTTATACCAATCTGTGAAAATTTTTTAAAAATATTTTTATGCAAATTTTTTAAGCCTTAAATCGCTTTGTCATTTGAGGGGATTTTTTTTAAAAACATCTTTAAGAAACTATTTTTATTCATAAAAAACTCTATTTTTGGAGGTATTTTCAAATCGGTCCAGCTCACGTGAATCTTAATGTTTTTGGTGGATATCTTAAAATATAATAGCTTTTATTATTCCAATGGAAAAACAGCAGCGTTTTTTTTTTTTTGTATGGCGAGTGATGCAGTCTAATGTACATACATATGTACTAGGGATGTTGCGAATGTGGAATTTTAGACATCCGCGGATGCGAATGTTTAAAAGCTTACATCCGCGGATGCGAATGCGAGTGCGGATGTCAAGTATTTTAAGAAAAAATAGGTGAGTACATTAGGAGATTTAGGTAAATAAAAAATTTGAGATTTTTAATAATGTTTTTTTTATATTTAGTACTTAAATTTAAAATTTGGAACGTTGTATTTAATAAAGAGTAATTTTGCTGCCTTTTCGGGTTACAGCCTGTTTCTTAAAGGGTCGTAAATCAAACCTGCGCCACTAAATAACTACTCGCTCGAGGCGACACAATTGAAGAACTTGGAACTTAAAAAAATTGTAAATTATTTTCGATTGAGAGGACTTTCAGTTATATTTCTTTCTTTATTGCGGTGCAATAATTCCTTTTTGAGGATTGCATCGGGGCTGCAAATGTCAAATATATGGCGGACTTTTATCTTCTCAATCTCAATCATGGCAAGATCGTTGTTTAAACACCCTTATTTTCCAATTTTGAGAATCAATTCTTTAGTTGTTCCAGAATTTGGGAAACCTGTTACGTCTTCAGCGTTTTTAGATTTTAGTTTTTGCAAGTAATTTTTAATCCTGTCTTCTGTAACTGGTTTGAAAAATGTGTGCTTATAGCGAGGTTCTAATAGGTGGATATGGCAAATAAATTGTTATTTTCTAGGAATGAAAATTTCAGAGAAAATTTATTTTTGAAATCGTGGCTGTCAACCAAATTACATAGTTTTATTTCTTGTTATTTTGTTGAAAAGGCACCCCGTTTTTACAATTATTTGAATTATTGGAATCACGGACGATGAAGGTCTCAGATCTGCTTAGTTCCCGGGTGATTTCTTGGAAAAGTTCACCTGTAATGAATAGCTTTTAATTAATTTCTTTATTAGCTGAGCTAGTTGCAGGCAGTCACAAATAATTACTCACCGCTGTCGGTAACACAATAGAGGTGCAAAACTATCGATAGTCAGGCCATCGATAGTTTTCGATATTATCTTCAAAACTATCGATATATCGTCGATAGTATCGTATTTATATGGTTTTGGCTTAATTTTCGTATGAAGATTTCCTTAAGAATATATTCCGAAATTACGTTTCGATAACCTTGTAAACTGCTGGACACTTTTTTTAATTGTTTAACCGTTAAGTTAGAAGTAAAGTTATTGAAAATTTGAAATGAATTGAAATGGAATAAAATTGGGCGTACTGAAATTTTATATATGTGGTTTTCGATATCCTCCGTCATATATAAGGCATTCATCAAGTAAATTTCAAGTTTAGAAGAAGAAAACATTTTTTATCTCAGAAGTAATGGTTTTTATCTACCTTTTATTAAACAGTAAATAGTGGTGCATAGATAATATTGAAAGTTTTGGTAAAAATTAATTTGTATCAGTTTTTTAGCGGTATTTTAAAAGATGCAAGGTTTTCCGTCATTTTCGAAATTTGACATTACTCTTTTAAAAAAGTAGCAATCAAATTTTTAGTTCAACTTGGAAGTTTAAGAGAAATGAAAAGAAAAGAAGAAATAAAACTAAAATAAATACTGAATCACATGTCTGTTGGACTATCGATAGGACCAAAAAAACAATCGGTAGTAGGGAAAAATAAAAAAAACATCGATACTATCGATAGTGCCATCGATAGTTTTGCACCTCTATAACACAAGCCATCAAATCCGATTTGTCGTGCCATTCCATGAGCTCAATGTGCTTTGATATTTTGAGGCAAATTAACACAAATTTTCAACACATCGTTAATATAGTATGTGTAGGGCGTATTTCCCATTATCGCTGAAATGCAAAAAAGCCACAACTAACTAAAATTTTTTATTGCATAAAACGATGCATCATAATAAATCAAAAAGAGAATTTTGGATTTTTAGTTAGTTACGGCTTTTTGTATTTCAGCGGCGATGTGAGCTACGCTCTTTCCATATCATACTAACGATATATTGCATGCCAAGTCCCACTCCTCAATTGATATTAAATTCGCCTTGAATTAATTCTTATTGGATTTGTGACCTTGGTTGTCAACTTATTCACATATCATTTTATCTTTATTTCCATCCGTGCTAATTTTGACCATTAGCACAAAATTAAAATAAATGTTATTGTTTTCGAGCTGAAAGACTCATAAAAGGAAACACGGAACTTAGTCATAATAATAATAATAAGAAAATAATTACACTTATCTAAGAAAAAGTAGTAAAAATACTAGCGATGCATCCAGTTTTTTCAAACGACCTTTGACAAATAATATTCGATAGTTACATAATTCTTACCTAATTGAAGGTTATCTTTTAACACACAAATATTCGATTCTCTTTATAGCTAGACGTTGAACATTTCCGCTGGAAATACCTTTTAAAGGATCTTACTCTTTGACTTTAAATTATAAAAGAAGGGGAGCGTAGGGGGACAATTTTAAAGTAGCATCTCCACAAGAAAAAATGTTGGCTACAATTTGTCATTTTGTTCGCCAGATATACGTTTTTTCAGTGCACTTGCACAATATTCGCATTCGCAAAAGCTCCTCATTGATTATTACGAATGCGAATGTTAAAATTAATGCGGAAGCTCCACAGTTGCGAATGCGAATGCGAGTATTCGCAACAACCCTGATATGTACATACATATATTCATCTGCTAGACCCTATTTAATGAATAGGGGTATTCTCTGAGTCTTGCAAAGCCCTTGCATGGTGCACAGATTGCACCGATTGCACGGTAAAAACCGGTTTTCGTATGGGACAGCTTTGCAAACCGTGCAACCCGTGCACCGTGCAAGGGCTTTGCAAGACTCAGAGAATACCCTTAATGTGTTTTATGAAGCGAGGAAATAATGGTTTAACAACAATTTATTAGGAAAGAACCCTAATTACTTTAATATCATACACATTTATTTAAAAAAATACATATTTGAATTTATTAAAACAAAAAATATTTTTCTCTAAAATAAAATCTAAAAAAAATTATTAAAAATAAATAAAAAATGAAATAAAAAAATAAAACAAAAGCTCTGCTGCCCTACGACTCGGATCGAACTCGGATCTGTCAATTGGCAGGCTAGCGCTTTGCTCACTCGGTCATTGCGACTGCTGGGGTAGCGTGAGCAAAATGTCATACACAAATGTCTATTGTTTCCTTTGCACTAGCTGATTTCGAATCAGCATTCGAAGCTGGCAATGATATTTTCGAGTTCACTCGGATTCAGTGATAGCAATTTTGTCGTATTCGTAGCAGGCATTCGAATTCGTAGATTATGGCTGACATCCAAAACGTACTAATACAATGTTTGGATACTGTTGTACTGCGGTATTTAAACTGTTTGCATATGTCGAGTTGCGAAACATTGAAACCACATACATTCCATATTTTTAATATCTATATACATAAAAATGGTGTGAAAAATGTATAGTAATTCATCAATTGAGAACGGTTGGGCCGATTTGGCTAAACATTTTTTTTTTGTTATTCGTAATTGCCAGGACAAGGTTTTTGCGAAAGAAAATTTTGGGAAAACCATCCGGGAAAGTCGGAAAAATTGAAAATTGATTTTTTTTATGGAATTTTGTGTGGAATTCCTTCGGAATGGCATTCCAATGGAAAAATAGAAAATTCCAAGTGGAAAGCTCGGAAAAATCCGGAAGAATGCGAAAAATTTTAATTTTTTTCGACGAAAGCGTGGAAAATTTCGGATAATTGAGAAATTCATTGGGAGCATGAATCAATTGGAAACAATTTTCTCCTATGTTTCATAACTGATTCGAATGGGAGCTGCTTTTTTGAAAAGGTGTTTAGAACAAGGAGTGCACAAAACTTTAATTTTTCCGATAGGTGACGCAGGGGTCGAGCTACGTTAAAAAAAATGCATTTGGTTCGTTGGTTGCCTTTTGCCTAGATTAGTATATAGGATTAATTTTTTCCGTTAAGTGGGCCAGGGACCGATCTATTCGAAAAGGTCTTATTTATGGTCTGATTTGCTTGAAATTTGGCACGTAGGTAGCTTATTGGCTGGGTTAACATATAGGATATTTTTTCAGATAGGTGGACCAGATACCGATCAATTCCAAAAAATCTTATTTATGGTACAATTTGCTCGAAATTCGGTACCCGTATTATAGATATGCGTAGAATAGAATCGAGTCATTGTTTTACAGTTCGAAATGTGTTTGAAGGCGGCGCAAACAAGCGGGTATTGGCTATTTAACAATACTTATTACACAGGCCAACAGAAATTAGAAAAAAGTTGATGCAGCAAATGTTAACGCTATTTTTGCCGAATTTTTGATTGCTGATTACGAATCCAGATGCAGATTTTAAGAAAAAACGAGGTCAAAGTGTAAAAAAATCGCTTTTTTTCAATATTTGGGAAGCTTTAGCAAAGAAACAAAGGGTGGTAGAACCTTTCACTTAGGCTTTGATTAAAGCTAAAAATCTCGAACACTATCCTTGCAAGTTTCCGCACCTTTGCTTGATGGTCACTTATAGTCATTTGTTGAACAGGAATAACTGATTTTGGGAAGTTTGAGTTCCTACCGCAATTAAGCAAAAGGTGATAGAACCTTTCACGTAGGCTTAAATTAAAGCTAGAACTACAGACTGCCATCCCTGAAAGTACTATTACTGCACCTTGCCCTAATGGTCACCTATACTCATTTACTTTTTATCGTTAAAAATGGTGCAAAATCAGTGTTAGCTGTTCAATAAATGACTATAGGTAACCTTAGGGTCAAGGTGCAGGAATGGTATTTTCAGGGATTGAAGCCAACAGTCCAAGCCTTAATTTAAGCCTAAGTGGAAGGTTCTATCACCTTTTGTTTCATTGCTAGAGCTTCTCAAGTATTGCAAAAAACGCAATTTTTTGACACTTTCACCAAATTTTTTACTTTATACTTACGTATTCTTAATCAGCATAAAAAAGCCTATCAAAACCAGCTTCAACATTTGCCGCATCAAAATCGGTGTTGCCCTGTGTTACCTACACTAATTATATAAAGAGAAGAGGTGATCTCGCGAACGGCTGTACCGATTTTCTGAAATTTTGGACACCTACTGCAGACTTTCGATATATTAATGGAGCGGGTGATGCCACACCCATACATATCGAATTTTTCATACCGTATATCTCTGAAAGTATTTGTGGTAGTGTCCTGGAAATTGGTATAGAGATGTTGGGGCTACTGCAAAAGGGAAGAGGCGCTTTCCAAACATAATGAAACTTTTACCTATCTTTAAATATATACACCCAGAATACAGTGTTTTTTTATTTTTCATAATACATTTTTTTGTTAAGTTTTTATAGAAATGTAGTTCATTTTGCATCAAATGGACCAAATTTTGAGTATGCATTTTTTAGTTCACTCAATTTCAGCGTCATAAAGTGCAAGTTTTTAATGTCTTATAGATACCGTTGATTTTTGAGAATTTTTTTCCCTGATGATGTTGCGCATTTTCTCCGTATAACGAATTTTGTATGGGAAAAAATGCCGAAGAGTGTCAGTATGTAAAAGACTTATTCTGGTGGCTTAACTCCCCCTAAACGACCGAAACGATTTTAATGATAATTTTTTAATGACAATTTTTAGTAGCGCTGGAGTCGAGCTATTGCTAAAAATTGTCGATTCGGAGGCACCAGGGATCAAGGTCAAATTACTCCCGTTAAATCAACCATCAGAACCATTGCGGTCCTTGCTTTACGTTGACTAAACAGAATGTGGATCAATGATACTCACCAGTTTGGAAATGGCCACCAACTAGACTATACAGATTCAAGAACGATTCACTATTGAGCCGCAAGGACTTCTTCCCGGTATAACGCTTTCATCAGGTTATTTAAGACGGTAATGGAGGATATGCCTTCTGTCGACCACAAAACCAAACGTGAACGTGAATTGCTGGCGAAAACGTTGGACCAAATATTTCAATAAAAAAATTAATTTTGGGCGGGACGAAGTTCGCCGGGTAAGCTAGTTCAATATAACAATGAATAACCTTACGTAATTTTTCATTTTCACGACACCAATTGCAACTTAAAGCAAACGAAGCATCAACTTTGTTTCTGATGCACTGATTACTCTAGCGGTGCGCTTCGATAACTTTTCGGATGCGTTTTGGAAAAGTATACATTGTCAAAATCTTGTTGCTCGACGCTATGAACATTATACTTTATACTAGGGATGTAGCGAATGTGGAATTTTAGACATCCGCGGATGCGAATATCTAACAGTTAACATCCGCGGATGTGGATGCGAATGCGGATGTCAAGTATTTTCAAGAAACAATTAGAATCTAGCATAATGGCGAGATCGTTGTTTAAATAACACTTACAAGCCAAATCAGGTACATACTTCAGGTTTTTCTAAAGCTGTTTAAAAAGAATTCCTCATTCTCATTCCTTTGACTGTTTCAGAACTTGGGGAATCTGTAACTTCATCAGCGTTTTTCGATTTCAGTTTTTGTAATGAAATTAATACTTTCTTCCATGATAAAAACATGGTAAGGTAAAACCGTTCTCTCAATTCGTCGGCCATGATTTTTTTTGAAGTTTGCCAACATTTTAAAATTAAATTGCTTGCAAACGTCAAGAATTTGAAAAATTCCTCTCAGCGGTTCTACCTTACTATATTTTTATCATGCTTTCTTCTGCGACTTCTTTGAAAAACTTGTGCTTATAGCGAGCTAAGTAGGTGTATACAAGGTGTGATTGACAATTCAGTGCGGCTCTCTTTTAAGGTACTATAATGTCAAAAAGTATAAACAAACGAATTAACCCTTAGTGATGCATGTATCTTGTCAGCACTGATACCCAAGGCTTTTATTTTGATTATAGTTTTGTTTTACTTACATTACCTGGAATATATATATATTTTGTCAATAACATAAAACAAATTGTTTATAAAATCGTTTTACCAATTTCCTTGTTTTTAATTGCCCAAGTTTTATGCCTATTTTTTATCCTAAACATTATTCGACACTTATAAAAGAATGATTTTACATTTGTTTCCAATTTTATATGAGATCCTTTGAAAGTGCTTGATTCGGACGGACAACAAATGAAATAACTTTCCTTGAAGTGGTTTTCACAAACGCGAGATGAATCACGTAGTACAACACCACATCGCTGCCGTCTTAATTCGCAACTAGGTGGTTTAAAACATCGCACTATTTTCGTGTCCTGACTTCTATTGCATACAGCGCATCGTTCAAAAGTTTTGCTCCGTTTCATCTTGGTCCTTACAGTAAATATTTAAGCAAAGTCGAACGTATTTACTTATTACCAAACTTTAAATGTACTTACTTGCTTTCCCCGGCGGTGTGTCTCTTAACAATTTCACGTTTATTAAGAAAATTTGTTGCTTGAAAAATTTGTGTGTAAATTTTTTTAAACAAATTCAAATTTGAAAAAAAAAAAATATTTTCAAATGGGTTAAGAATTCATTTCAGTTTGACATTATAGCCTGTTTCTTATGAGAGCAATGTCAAAATCAATCACACTTTGTTGAATACATTTTGGGTGTATATGGAAAATAAATTATTATTTTCTAATGAAAATTTTGAACAAAATTCAGTTTTCAAAGTCGTGGCTGCCAGCCGAATCGGATCAGAATATTGTTATTTTTTAAAAAACAAGCACCCCGTTTTTATAAGCATTTGAATCACAGATAATTACGTAATTCTTATCTAATTAAAGGTCTGACCTATAGCATTTCACTTTATAGCCAGACGTTGATCATTTCTGCTGGAAATCCATATTGAAGGAGCTTACTCTTTGACTTTAAATAGCAAAGAAGGGACAGTTTTACCACAGAAATTTTTAGCCAAGGATCCAATATATGTATATCCCTATGAAAAAAATATTGCCCGACAAGTAAACAAAATTACTGTTTTTAAAATTTTTGATTACAAAAAAATCCCCAAAGAGTCGAAGTTGAAATTATTGGTACGAATATATGTAACATCAAAAGCAAGTCACGAAAATTTGGTTAAGAATTACAGTGCACACTTTCTTCTTTTGTCAAAGGTCAAGTAGAAGTGGGAACTTGCATGACTGCCCATTGATAGGTCGGTTATATAGCTTAATAAATTATATCTTTTAAGAAATTTTTATCAAAGTTAATATATATGATAAATGTTTCTTTGTTTGTTTTGTTACACAAATACGCCCACGGCCACAGCCTAAAATATTGGCTACAATTTGTCATTTTGCCATATATGCGTTTTATCGATGCACTTGCACAACATTCGCATTCACAAAAGCTCCGCATTGATTATTGCGAATGCGAAAGCGAATGTTAAAATTAATGCGGAAGCTCCGCGGTTGCGAATGCGAATATTCGCAACAACCCTGATTTGTACGTATGCAATACAATTGACGTTTTGGAAGTCAGCCTATCTACGATAGATTCCGTGATAGTCCTGATTAACAGCCTTATTATGCATCACGAACGATAGACAACATGAAAGATTCGTCTGCAGAGGAATGCTTCAAAAACTAGTACGGCGGCATGTTGTTGTTGTTGTTGTAGCGGCTA
This sequence comes from Rhagoletis pomonella, assembly GCF_013731165.1. Classification (NCBI taxonomy): domain Eukaryota; kingdom Metazoa; phylum Arthropoda; class Insecta; order Diptera; family Tephritidae; genus Rhagoletis; species Rhagoletis pomonella. Next base: position 2,353 of record NW_023459265.1, on the reverse strand, counting down.
CAACTACCCCGTTCAAATCGGTTGATATCTCAGTCGTTGTCGTCAAGTTCCACTAACGGCAGCCCTAGGAAGCGTGCAGCTTCTATCGGGTTGGCCCACAGGGACAAAGCCGTTAGAGTTTTCGGGTTTTCCGGGCATGCGAAGAGATGTTTCGAGTCACGTGGGGTCTCTCCGCATGCCGGACACTCATTTGGCACATCCTCATTCAATCTGATCAGGTATGAATTTAACCTGCTGCAGTAGCCAGAGCTAAGTTAGGCTATTGTTGTTCGTGTGTCCCGAGGCAGAGGAAGCTCCGTCTCGTCTATGTCCGATGGAGGTGTGCCTAGAACGGCATTCACAGGTCTAGAGTCTACATAACTCGAGACTGACTCCCTGTGAATGCCGTTCAGGGCCAGTCGGTAAGCTGACGGGTCCAGAGGCTGCATGACGAACCTCTGGACTTGGTCCGTCAGTTCATATAGATGCCTCCTGACGTGATTAGACGAGGGCTCCTCTGCAGCCAGCCACTTCTGTGGCTCCCGATCAGAAACTGCTTGCAGAGCATTATGTTGTGCTCCTTTATAGAGAGCATTTGTGCCTCGTTGTGGAGGTGATGTTCTGGCGACATCAGGAGGCATCCTGTCGCTGTCCTGAGTGCGGTGTTCTGTACACTCTGTAGCTTCGTCCACTGCGTCCTACTAGTCCCCGGCGACCACACTGGTGCTGCGTAGTTTAAAACCGGCCGGCCTATTGCCTTGTATCATCATGCGGCATCATTCTATCCGCTTTAAACGCAACCGAGACGATTGCATCGTAATCGATGAAAAGCAAGACGAAGACGGCCGATAGAGTAATAAAATAGTAATCAGAGACGTTGTCTAGGCGAATTTATACAAGGTGGTGCTACTGGCGAGTTTAGATTTTCGCCGCGGTACTACTGAATATCAAAATGATGTATTTGTTGTAATATGAATTCGCCTTGTTTACATCATTCAGTAGTACCGCGGCGAAAATCTAAATTCGCCAGTAACACCACCTTGTATAAATTCGCCTTGGACGTTGTCGTCCGCAGACGAATTGTTCGTGTTGCCAATAGTTCGTGATACATAATAAGGCAGTACGCCTATGGAAAAGAGGTGTACATACATACAGTCAGCATCAAAAATATGAATACCATGGCTAGTCTTTATTTATAGATTCCAACCAAAATTTTCTTATCAAAGTTTTAAAATTTTTCAACTTTTCAATTCGATTTCTTTAAAAAAATTTGCAGTTTTGTAGCCCACTAAATGTTAGTATAATAAGTTACAAGTCTCTAAAAATTACCGTTGATTTTTGAGATTTTATTCATGCGTTATATGGTGTTTCGACACCCTTGACAAATAAAATTTAATGGGCTACAAAACTGTATACTCAAAATTTTTCTAAGAAATCGAATTGAAAAGTTGAAAATTTCTATGAAAGTTTTTGGTATTTTTTTATTTTCTATGTGATATTCAAAAAATTGATTCTGCTGAATTTTGCTGTTGAATGAATTACATTTTTATAAAAAATAAAAAAATAAATGGAATGGAAAATATATAACGGGTGATTTTTTAAGAGCTTGATAACTTTTTTTTTAAAAAAAAACGCATAAAATTTGCAAAATCTCATCGGTTCTTTATTTGAAACGTTAGATTGGTCCATGACATTTACTTTTTGAAGATAATTTCATTTAAATGTTGACCGCGGCTGCGTCTTAGGTGGTCCATTCGGAAAGTCCAATTTTGGGCAACTTTTTCGAGCATTTCGGCCGGAATAGCCCGAATTTCTTCGGAAATGTTGTCTTCCAAAGCTGGAATAGTTGCTGGCTTATTTCTGTAGACTTTAGACTTGACGTAGCCCCACAAAAAATAGTCTAAAGGCGTCAAATCGCATGATCTTGGTGGCCAACTTACCGGTCCATTTCTTGAGATGAATTGTTCTCCGAAGTTTTCCCTCAAAATGGCCATAGAATCGCGAGCTGTGTGGCATGTAGCGCCATCTTGTTGAAACCACATGTCAACCAAGTTCAGTTCTTCCATTTTTGGCAACAAAAAGTTTGTTAGCATCGAACGATAGCGATCGCCATTCACCGTAACGTTGCGTCCAACAGCATCTTTGAAAAAATACGGTCCAATGATTCCACCAGCGTACAAACCACACCAAACAGTGCATTTTTCGGGATGCATGGGCAGTTCTTGAACGGCTTCTGGTTGCTCTTCACTCCAAATGCGGCAATTTTGCTTATTTACGAAGCCATTCAACCAGAAATGAGCCTCATCGCTGAACAAAATTTGTCGATAAAAAAAGCGGATTTTCTGCCAACTTTTCTAGGGCCCATTCACTGAAA